>NC_050573.1:389710078-390010078 GCF_011100635.1 Trichosurus vulpecula
CACTTTAAAATTGGATGCTGGCTGTATCCCAAAGAGATTATAAAAAAGGGAAGAGGACCCACATGTACAAAAAAATATTGATAGCAGCTATTTTTGTGGTGGCAAAGAACTGGAAATTGAGGGGATGACCATCAATTGGGGAATGGCTGAACAAGTCGTGGTATATGAATGTAATGGAAGACTGTTGTTCTATAAGAAATGATGAGCATGCAAATTTTAGAAAAGCCTGAAAAGACTTATATGTACTGATACTGAATGAAGTGAGCAGAACCAGGAAAACACTGTACATAGCAACAGCAACATTGTGCGATGATCAACTATGACAGATTTAGCTCTTTTCATCAACACAACAATTCAAGACAATTCCAAAAGACTTGTGATGGAAAATGACATCTACATCCAGAGAAAGAACTATGGAGACTGAATGCAAATCAAAGCATACTACTTTCATTTTATTTTTTTTCTTTCTTGTGGTTTTTCCATTTTGTTCTTATTCTTCTTTCACAACATGACTAAAGTGGAAATACGTTTAAAATGACTGTAGATGTATAACCTATATCAGACTGTTTACTGTCTAGGGGAAGGAGGAGAGAAAGAAAAAAGGAGAAACATTTGGAACTCAAATCTTACAAAAATGAATGTTGAAACCATCTTTACATGAAACTGGAAAAAGATAAAATACTATTAAGTGCAAAAAAAAATGGACCATGGATGCCTTAAAATTATGTCACCTACAGAGTGCATTTCTTCTGCATGTTTTGGGTCATATAGAAGACACTAGTCCTTTCTTCATCTTTGTAAGTCCCATTTCTAATTTCTCACACCATCCAAATACTATAGTTCTACTGCCATGATTAATGAGGTTTGCCATAATAATGCCAGAGGCTCTTTTGGCTTCCCACATGTAGCAATAATTTTGAATTGACTAAACTCTTCTAAGTGATCAACTTCGTCAACGACTTTACTTTTGTCCATTTTCCATTGTTCAGAGACAACTCTTAGTTTAATCAGGTCAGGCTGAAGCTGCTGTAATGACATCATTCAGAGACTTTTTTCATCTTTGCCTTTTCTTCTAACCTGGTATTGATTTTGCCTTTGTTCTATGCTCTACCCAATTGATGCTATGGCTGCACACAGACAGCTGATTCTGAAATGACTTACACATGGTAGCCAGCCATTTTTTTGGTTTTTTTTTTTTCAGATATAGTGAATTTATTTCACTCCTTGGGGTATTACTTCATTCTCCTCATTTCTAGCACTTTTATTTGTCTTCTTTAAGAAAAAGAATTTCTGAGAGATGGATATGCATGAGGCCTTCGGGCCTTTTCCTTTTATTGATTCTAGACAATATTTTCTAACATAATTTTAACTTGCTTCTTAAAAGCCTTTTAAAACTAATCCTCAAGTTTCCAAGTGCTTGGACATCTAGGATCTCTGCCTTCACCTCAGGTGTCTCTCTTATGCATCCCAATTCCTTCTACTTATAGAAACTCAGAAAGAACATCACTTCAGGAAGGTTTCTGATCTCTGGTTTAAAAAGCATTGATCTGGATTTAATTTAAGACATCAGAATTGTAAACCTGCTGAATTCCTCCTTTAGACCTTAAGTCGGGAGTCAGCCCAGTACAACAAAATATGCGTAGACTCTGGAGTCTGAGCATCTTGGCTCAGGTCCTGCCTGTGACACTTAGCACCTGTATTACTCTGGGTAAGTCACTTAATCTCCCTGGGCCTCAGTTTCTTCATCGGTAAAATGAAAGGACTGGACTAAATAGACTCAATTCTCTTTGAAGTCTAGACTTAATATAATCTTTCCCTGATCCTTTCCATGAGATAATGGTTTTGCTCCCTTGTACCTCAGCAGGTTTTATACCTCTCTTATGAACCTATTGTATGATATTTTGCTTTATAATTATATATGCGTCATCAGCCACTCTTTGGACTCTAGAAGTAAAGTAACTGTTCCTTATCTAAACTCTGTATTTTTGCTTAGCCTGTATGTTTTGCATACAGTAAGGAATAAACTATTTGTTGGATTCGAATGAATTAATGTATGCAGCCATACAGACCAGGAGAAAAAACCCAAATAAAAAGATATCCTTAAAAAAGGCCAGAAATTATAATACCAATTAACTTTGCTTGTTTCAGTATTTTCCTAATACAAATTGTGACTTGTTTTAAATGAATGGCTGTTTCTATTTGAAAAACTGCATGGAATGACCTCAATGGGCTTGGGTTTACCTTGCATGTTAGGAGGTTAGATGATACTGATCAACTAAGAGCTTCTGGAAAGAAAATTATTAGGCCATGCAAGTCCCAGTTAGAGAAATATAATATAATAAATAAGTCTTATTTACTCCACTAGTTTTTACTAAAGGACATGAACACACCCACTTCTATCCATTGAGAAAATACAGTTAATTGCCCTCATTTGGGGGAGGGGAGAGGAGGTCTTGGCATCATGTAGCTTCTTGAGGAATATTGAGTGACTGAGCTTAAAATTTAGGATTTTATTAGTCTTCTTATAGTCTCATCCCTTTATCACCTGTTTTGGCATGATCCTGATTTCTTTCAGTATTTCTTCTGTCTCCCCTGGGAAATTTATGTCTGTTTCTGGCATCTGTCCCCCATCCTCCTTTGTGAACACTGAGGTGAAAAATTCATTTATTTTTTAGTAGTGTCTCCATCGTCTGTCAATAAATTGCCCTTTCTATCTTTTTGAGGCTTGACAAACCACTTTTCTGACCTCCTGTTCTTTAGGTACTTGAGAAAAAGCTCATTATTATTTATCTTCATCTCATATGCAATCTCTTTCTTTCTTCAACTCTTAATTTTGGGATGTTTTTAAATACTCTTAACTTCTTCCTGTAATCACACCAGTCATCTTCTGTATAACACTTGATGTCAACTGTGCCTCTTTCTCAATCGATGATTGCTTTTTGCCCTTCCGTTTTAATCCACGTTAGCCCGTTTGTTGGATTTTATTTGTAGGATATTTATTCTTAGACAGCATAACCCTTGGGCATACATTTATTGAATTTATCTTTGAATAAGCTATATTTCCCCTCTGTGTGTCTTTTTCCTTCACTGTTTTATCCCTTTTTTCTCTTTCAATTATACAGTTTCTAATGTTCAACACTGACTGTGAACTGTCACAAAGGACAGAGAAGCTGCTGTTTTAGCTACAGACATTCTGTACTCTTGAGCATCTAACTCAATGACTGGGATGATATCTGGTGTAAAGTGCATTATATGAAGCACACATCTAGTGCAAAAATCTGCTTTGCTCAAATCCCTATATTTTCCAAATTTGCATAACTAAGTAGTTTCCTTGTTATTTCCTTTTTTCTAGTCTCACTTAAGACTTACTAATGAACCTAATTGGGTTATCTTCACTGCTGTTAAAATATCCACTCTACCTCTGCATTTCCAACCACGTCTTTTGTTTCACATAAACTGAGTCATGCGATATTTTTTAAGTTATCACTTTACACAAAGATTATCATCAGGCCTCAATAATGTCCAGAATATGTCCTACCAACTTTTTCTTCCAATATTACACATGAATGGACCCTAGTCCATTTCAGATTACTTAGTCCTCTTTCTTTTCTTTATTCCTTACATCCATGTCGTGTTTCTCCTCACTTTCTGATTAGCTGATTTCTGATTAGTTAACTCATCTCTCCTTATATTTTTTGCAATCTTTAAGGCTTAGCAATTATAACCTTCTACCTATAATATGGTAATTTCCTTACAGTATATTTTTAAAAGAGTCAAAATAAAACAGGTATATGATAGTAGCTAGAATTTATTTAATACTTAGGTTTACAAAGCACTTTACAAATATTATCTCATTAACCTGACAACAACACTAGAAGATAGGGGTTCCCCATTTTACAGATAAAGAAATAGAGGCTGAGAGAATTTATGTGACTTGCACAGGGTTACTTACTTAGCTAGTAAGTATCTGAGGTTACATCTAAACTCAGATCTTCCTGACCTCAAGTCCAGCACTCTATCTACGATGCCACCAGTGCATTATGGTGGGCAGAATGTAAGACATGGAGTCAAAAGACATGGGTTCAAATCTCATCTCTGATACTTGGTAACTATGAGATCACTGGCAAATCACTTAATGTTTTTGAGCTTTAGTAAAGTTTCCTTATTTGTAAAATGGTAATCCTACCTGTATTGCCTAAATTTCAGGGTTGTTGGAAGTTCAAATGCAATATTGTATCTAAAGCACTTTGCAACCTTTTAAATTATTATTATTAATCAAGCAATGAAAATGCTTCTTTATTAGCACTCGATCATATGCATATATAACACTAATTGTTTTTCAGGTAATGACAGCATTCAAACTCCAAGGGTACATAAATATAATTTGACAACTTGAGATTTTTGGTGGAAGTTAAGTAAAAAGTACTAAAAAAGAAAAAAAAGATGAGGATTTATTAATATTATTATGGAATAGCCCCTCAAGAATAAGAAAAATGAATAATTCTAATATACACACAGGCAATTAAACTAGCCAGAATACTGATGACAATATACTTGGAATATGGTTATGCATGTATAGTTTCTTTTAATCAAAGACTACAATATTGTACAAATTTTAAATATGGAGAAACTAAAACACAAAGACAAAGTGACTTTAAGTTCACTAAGCAAATATTTCCAAGGCTTAGGGAGACCCAGTCCCATACACTAATTGGTAATTCTTCTAGGCAGCACATTTAACTGGATTTTCTCATAGCCCTAATGTTTCTCTACTGACACTACTTAGAAGGCAATGTATTTACAAACTATAATAGCCTTAAAAGAATTAACAATGAACAATGTTTAAAATAGTCAATTACAGGCTTATACTTTAAGCAAGCACTTATAATGGAGATTTAAAAAAAAACAACACTGTCTTGGCTATTGGGTCATTTTCCAGGCTACTAACTGCTAAACCATGTGCAGAACGTGCTTCCAATTTAACAATACAGATTTTCTAAAAAGGCAGATAGCTTAGCTCTGCAGGCAGAATCAAGTTGATTTTCATCTTGATTAAAAGACAAAAAAGGGAAGTTCTAAAGCACAAAATGAAATGCTGATTCTGTATTTCAAGAAACCAGAAGAAAAAAAAAACCCTGAAAACTTTTTACATGATGAACTTGAGCTTATGAAAAATCCTTAGTATATACGTCTGTTATAATCAAATCTTTGATATGATTTTGGTATTGTAGATACTTAGGGAAAACGTGAAAAGGTTGAACAAATACCCCAGGCACTCATTTATTTCTGAGACATACTAAGCAGCAAGTCCAACAGAGTAGTGTTGGTAAGAGTAGGGAGGCAGCCATAGAACATGTAAGTCCTAATTCGTACTCACCTGTAGAGACCTATAGACAATACCAGCTCCTGCTTGTCCCTTGCTTTAATTTTTCAAGAATCAATTTCCTCTGAATGGACAATTTCCTCAACGTAAACTGAACTACAGCCACATTTGTGGCTGACTTTCGTAAGCTGCCATGTCTAAACTCTCCTCCACCCTGTTCCCGCTGCCCCCCACCCCCAACCCTGCCAACTCTAGTAAACAATTTTCTCATGATGAATTCAGATAGTCTGGTCCTTGGAAAATAAGGGGAAGAGGACAAGTATTTATATATGAAGCTACTACTCTGTGCCAGACACTCTGCTAAGCACTTTTTTGGGGAGCAGTCACAACTTTGGGAGCTGGGTGTTATTACGATCCCCATTTTACAACTGAGGAAACTCTAAAGCAGTTAAGAGACTTGCCCAGAGTTACACAGCTAGTAATCTTCTGAGGCTGGATTTGAACTTAGGTCATCCTGACTCTAAACCTAGTGCTCTCTGCACTATGCCACCAGCTACCTCAAAAGTTATCCTTTCAGTCACCAGAACTGTGCTATGAGGGTTTCCAGTTTCACGGGACCTAGCGGACCTTGTGTTTGACTGGCATAACTTTTATTCTCAACATCAAGTATTTATTGAGTGCCTCCTACTGACTAGGCAAAAAATAAAACCAAACAAAACTAAAAACCAAAATGCACAACCAGAAGGCTCTCAAAAATCAGAAGATACCTTTAGGCAAGTAACATGATGTCAATGGTTTTGATTACTTGATCACTCTGACAATGTAAGTGACATGTGATTTCATCACAAGCAGCACCACTATACCTTTTCTTATTTGAATCATATCTGTCTTACCATACATTCTACATAGAGGATAATTAATTATGAGGAAGAAAAAAAAAGATTACTCTTGAAATTCTGCCTTCACTAGCCTGAAAATACAGGAAGCATAAAAAAAGAGGAGACTTAATGGGGGGGTCATAATGGCTATTTTCGAATAAATGAAGTTATCATCTAGAAGAAGGATGAGACCTTTTGCGTAGTGGGACCAACTGGTGGAAGCTCCACGGAGGCAGATTTCAGTTCAACACATAGAAGAACTCACAAATACTTAGATCTGCTTCGTGAGATGTAACATTCCCTAACAGTGGAAGAGTTCGAACCATAGCAACATTTGTTGCAGGTGTTGGAGTTTGTATTGAGGTTTCTTAAACTGGAGTGGGAGGAGTTTGGTCTAGACAGCCTCTTAGGTGCCTTCTAGCTCCACGTCTATGATATGTAGATTATGATCAAGTGTATATATGAAGAAATAACTGGACATATCAGTATCTATGATATATGCCATGTTTTATGATGGGCCACAAATGCCCTAAGAGCTTTAAAATTATATAGAACATACAAATCCTAGATCTTTACCCTCTTGAAAAACTGAATTCCTCCAAATAAGATTTATTTTGGTCAAAATATATTTTTTTTGTTTCTTGTCTATTCAGAGACTTGACCTTCAAATATTTGAAGGCAACATTCATATGTCCTCCAACTCTTCTCCCTTCTCTTCCACTATCCCCACTAACTTTCACTTATACTCATACAGCATGACTTCACTAAATTAGCTTCATAATTCTGAACAATCTCCAGATGATCAATGTCTTTCCAGATGTGATTTGATCAGGAGATGAACACTGGATAAAGGGCCAAGTTTGGAATCAGGAAGACACGGGTCCAAGTTCAGCTTCTGACACATAATGGCATCTTCTTGGCAAACCAAATTCCTCTCCGTAAGATTCACTTGGCTCAAAATATATTATGTTATTTCTCGTCTCAAAGCCAGGAGGAAAAATCAACCTGTTGATCCATCAGCAAGTCTTTACTGAACACCTACTGCGTGTCAGACACTGTGTGCGACACAGTGACTTAAAATTGTATATTACAATATAACTGTGTTGATCAAATTAATGGAGGGGGTTTATACGATGAACGTTCTGATACTTATGAAATCACAGATCCAGATACCACTCTCCGTTCAAAAAAAAAAAAAACCCAATCTCTCATTCTATGCTTAATACTGCTCAATGGAGTCTAAGATTGAGGTATTGCATTTTTTTTTTTTGTATAGCACAAATAGGACCCCAGATCTACCACAGAGGAAAGGGACTTCAGAGGCCATGTAGTTAAACCCTACTCATTTTTCAGAAGAAAAACCAAGGCCCAGAGAAGTTAAATAACTTTCCTAAAGTCATATCAGTAGTGACAAAGTCAGGATCTGAGCTAAGCCTCCTGCCTCCAAATGCAGCACTATTTCTACTATACTTTTAAACTTGTTATCCAGTTAAATTCCAAAATCTTCTCCCCAGGATTTTCTAGTTCATAATAGCTCCCTCCTGTATACATGTAAAGCTTATTTGCTTGTCTGTACATACCAGACTTTGCATTTATCTTCATTAAATTGAATCTCATAGGATTCTGCCCAAGTGTTGCAGTTCTTCGTGATCTTTTTGGATCCTGAGTTTGTTTTCCAACATGTTAATGATCCCTCCCTCCCAACCTTGTGTCATCAGCAAGTTTAATAAGAATGCTATCCCAGTAACTGAATAATTTATGAATTATCAAAGTAATTGATAAAAGTGTTAAGAAGCAGAGGGCATTCCACTAGAGATTTTCTTCACAGTTAATATCATTTCACAAATGACAGTCCCCTCCTTCTAAGCTTCTCATTTTTAACTCTGGCAACCAGTTCCTCCTTGCTGGTGAGAGTCAGGTCCAGAAAAATAGTTCTCCACTACTTCTAGACATCTCCAAGCCATACAGCATGGGCTCTGCCTTCTTCCCACTACAACTGGAAGCTTGGGCTCTAATTGGTAGAAATCTCACCCAAACCCATCACCTTCCAGCCACCTCTAAGTCAAGCCACTACTTGTGTAAACTCTGGCATACACACTCCTGTACAATACACAGGGAAATATGTTTGTTTCCCCTATTAGAATGTAAACTCCATGAGAGCAGGGCTATATTGCTTGATTTTTTTCTATCACTAATATTTAGTATAGTGCCTAGCCCAACATGAGCATTTGATAAATTATTTTCATGTTTATTTATATGCTTTTGAGGGGAGATGTGACATTTAATTTAAACATATTTGAAAAGGTATCCTTGAGCCAAATTTGTGTAAGGTTTTAAATGACAAGCTCGGAAGTTCACATTGTATAAAGTAAGAGGGAGCCATTGAATATTCTTGAGCAATAGAAGTAAAATAGCCAAATCTGTACTTTACAGAGATCATTTTGGCAACAGTGCAGAGGATAGTCATGCAATAATATTTATTCTGTCTTAAAAAATACAGGCATAGGAAAGAACATCTGGTACAGAAAAGCAGGGGCCTTAACCAGTACATTTTGCCAAAGCAAACTTTAGTTTGTAGTTTGCACATTACATAAGGCCCAATTAGTCATTCAATGACAATAGTCACTTTTCTTATGATCATATGTAACTCAAGTTACTAGGCCATGTAAAAACAAGGTTAAAGTTCAAAGACCATACTGGTGATCCGAATCAAGGAAGAGGCCCTGGGGTCAATATAACTACCCTTTCATAGTTTCCACACCTATTCTTGAGGGGTGAACAGTCTAGGAATATGATACAAAAACCACACCTACCATATTACGAATATACATTATTGTAAAGTAGATCCTCACCGCTGCTCAGTAAACATTTTATTTACCTCTTACTCCCAGTTGCTTTGTGCCATCTCCTTGTGTCCCTAACCCCATCCCCATCGCCATGCTTTCATAAAATGGCCTCAACTTCTAATTCGTTAAGGCCATCTGATATAAATTTCCTTGTCTTCCCTTCTTTTACTCCTTATAAGTTTTGTGTTTTCTCTCTTTCTTTAATGTTTTTAAATTTTGCTTGGTTTCCCAAGGAAGCAATTTGCATACTTTTTTATTTGTGATCTAAGGACAACAGCCACATTGCATCTGAAAAACCTAGAGCTGCTAGGGAAACACAGATACCTTAGATATATGTATTAAATAAGTACACATATGTATATGAATTATAGTCCAGGTCTGATTTCATTAGTGTGGGGACATCTTTGTGTGGAAACTCCTTCCACTAGTATAGATCAGCAATTCTTCTGTAATTTATCATCACAGAATTGTCTGAAGGCAGTAACACATTAAGCAATTTGCCTGACATCACACAGAGAATGTGGCAAAATCAGGAATGCAACTTAGGTCTTCCTGACTTCATGACTGGTCCACCAACCACCCTATGCCATCCTGTCTCTCAACTTTAATCTCTTCATCAATTTCACCCATCAACAATTGGGTAGGTAACTTACCTGACCTCCCCGGGTCTCAGTTTCCTTATCTCTAATTTGAAATGGCTTGACTAAGTGATCTCTAAGGTATTTTATAGTTACAATATGCTATGCCAAATAATTGCCTCATTCATTTTTCACACTGTACCCTGCCTTTCCCTCAGGATCTAGATAAGCCACTTTTTCTGGAATTTTATGTTTGGTGATCTGGTATAATTATTAATGAATTACCAAAAATAAAGAGTATGGAAAAATCATTGGTAGCGAAACATGAAAATGTCAGTTTTCACATATTGATAAGTATTGAAATATCACTATGATTTAAGCTGAGATCTCTCCTATAAAACTATTGCCACTATTATTATAACTCACTACAACTAAAATATAAACAATTGTATTTTAATACGCACCCTAATAATTTATAGTCAAATGGTTATGGCATGAGAAAACTGCATTCAATTTTCACCCCCAAAACAATCTCGAATGCCCTTGGGTAAGCTCCAGTGGAGTCTAACATTAAAATCGAGTCATTTCTGAGCCATCAAGATTTTCTCACACATTTAAGTGCAGCCATTATCTCCCTTTCTGTAAGGAATACAGAATCTTATAATAAAGGAAGGCAATCTGATTTAAAAACACTTTCTTTAATTTAACAATTATTGAAATTCTTATATTCAACACCACTATACAGGCTCGAGATAATTATTAATTATCCACCTAACTGTACACTATTTTACACATCCTGCCCCTTAACTAGAGCACAAAGCAAAGCCATCGCATCTTGCCTGGTTAACGGACCATGACTTGAACAGCTAAATGACCTAGTAATTCGGCAAATTCGTTTTGTTTCAAAGATTCTCCCATATGTACACTTTCCAGCGTTAATGCAGATCTATTGGCTATGCAAAGCAGCTTCTGTTTCTTGAAACACATTTCTACCTTCAAAGCATGCATTTACTAATTGGGGGGAGAACTACCTATGGAAAATATTAGTAAATTAGAATTAATTCCTATAACAAGTATGCAAAAGTTCTTCTAAGTGGCATTACAGATTTGCTATGGTTTTCAAGCAATTGAATTCAATCTCCTCTTCTACCAGCTTCATGAATATTTTAAGGGAGTCATATATAGGCTCTTTTTATGCTAGAACAGGTGTGAGCTCAATTTCACCCTTAAACTAGTATCAGCTCAGCTGACAGAATACCAGTAAATTTTTATTTGAGAACTAAACTAAATGAATATTGGATATGGGGCAGAATCTTGCTAACTATTAAAATGTCTTATAAAGTTTGTTAGCTATTCTGCTTTGATTTATTCTAATTTTGGTGTAAAAACAATACATGAAAATGTAATCACGATAGTTGGTCTGTTTAGCAGCTCTTTTCTAAAAATACTCAAAAATTTTTACAGATAGCTCATTAAATCTGACAACATGTCTGTGTTGTCACAGGTAGGCCAGGAGATGGAATTTTGTTCCCTTTTTATGAATAAAGAAATTGAGTTTAAAAGATATAGTAACTTGTGCAGTATCACACACATGGAACATCTCATTAAAAATAAAACAAAAGGCTTTGATATCCTCACGCCCAAGTTTGTATTTACCAGATTAGTAGTTTTCTAATGTGTATGTGATGGAAGAATGGAGGACGAAAAGATTTAGGGAGATATATGGTCTATATATCATTCAGTGATTAGGCTGAGACTTTGTAAGGAACATTGGTTCAATTCACTTTGTCCCTTCAACTCAGTGTCACATTTAAATTTGTACTCTACTTATTCCACCAGTAGATTTGTTACTAGACATTAGGGAAACAGTTATGTTTTAATCATCTTACATCCCCTTCAAGTGTACAGCATAGTACTCAGCACATAGTGCTTATTCAACAAATATTCGTTTCATTGAATCCCAGACCCCAAACCATAGATATTAGGAAGTACTGAAATAAAGGGAACTTCTGTATTCATGTTCTTTAAAATTTAAGTTAGGCTGTTAAAGTTAATCAAATATTAAGAGTTCAGTTTTTAAAGACTATTATATTTCATTTTTAGCATTCACATTGTGATTTTAGTCTCATTTTATATTCCTATAAAATATGTGTTCAAGGAAATGAGATCAATAATGATTTCTCTATGATTTGACATCAACCAACTAGGCAGTTATCCTTTATCACTTATGCTCAAAGAGTACCTGCTTCCAAGCATTCAGCTTTGGCCATCGATGTATAAGGAGTAAAGTCAAATATAAATATTCAAGGTGAAATGGAGGAGTGAACACTTAATGAGCTAGTGATTTGCAGAATGCAGACAGTCAACCCAGAGGCCTGGGGAAGGAAAGAGTTACTACTCTGAGGTCTGAACTCTGGATTAGCTTTCTACTCCCTCTCGCCTTCTCATCTTCTGTCCTTCTTCAATATGACAAAAAATATTGGCCACTATTTTCACTCAATAGTCAATACTAAATTAGGCAGTGTTAATTAGTTTTTTTCAAGCTCAATTCAGAGTCAAAATTTTCACCTTTGCCCTCTAGCTGCTCAGACTTAAATAATGAATTCAATATTTTAGTGAATTTGATCATCATCACTAGAATGGTAACAGAATAATATGAGCTTCATATTCAACAAAATGTGATCATGTATCAGACTGAACCTTCAATTTTCCTTTTTAAAATGAAACTTGGGTGAGTTACGGAAGATTATAGGAATCCTCTTCAAAAAAAGTATTCTCCCAAACACAATCTCTTCTCCAAAAGAAGTGCTTGTTATTTCAACATATCAGGCACAAAAAGATTAATTCCAAACTTAGAAAGTAGTTACATTTTCATGTTAATTCCAAGTTTTATTGAGCTGATAATCAGCTGTGTTAACACTGAGAAGGATTTTAAGAAGAAGCTATACAGATTCAAGAATATGAAGTCATTTTGTGATCTGAGTCTCCTAGAGTTAAAAAAGTAAACATAAAAAAGAGCTATGGGACGAACTTTAATCCCTACATTTTAATTACATGGTATTGTGTCAGTAGCTGTTATTTCCCCAAATTTTCAATCACTGCATTACATTTCTGATATTAAAGTAAAAATAGAACTCATTCCATTCAGAAATGGTATATCACTACTTAAAAATTATGCAAAAGTTTTTCTATCTGTCAGAATGAGAGGACCTCCCTCATTTGCTTTGGTACATATAGATGCCAAACTTCTTTTGAGAGTAAAAACTTGAGGAGGGATACAACCCAAAAGTAAAAGGATATTTCTATTGAAAGATGCCCTATTTAGTTATTACCTATTTCAACCACAACCATTACAAAGGAAGGAATCTGAAACTGTTCAAAGAACATTCAGGTATACTAGAAAGAACACTGGATTTAGAAAGAGAGGATCATGGTTCATTATCTAGTCATGGTTCAAATCTCAGCAGCACCACCAACCAATACTTGGATGACCTTGGACAAATCATTTAATACTTGGATCTCAATTTATTCATTTATAAAAATGATGGGTTAATTATGGTTACGTGACAATATTTCAGTAGGATAGGTATCAGAAAAGTTTTTGCAGTGAAGGGGATTTTAGTTTCCCTAGGATTAATGTATGTATGAGTAAACCAATAAAAAGAAACAACAGGATTTCTTTTTCAAAGTGAAAATGTGCTATACTGTGGAAAACTGCTCTTGAACATAGCAAACACAGAAGAAAGGTTCTTCTGTGCCAGGAGGCACTTTGGTACAGTGAGAGTGGTTTTCATTCTTTTGATGTCATTAATACTTTGTTCCTTTACACTTCCTGAAGTCATATATTACAGTGTGATTCTAGGAAGGAATTTTGCACAGAGCAGTTTCTACAACAGAAAAGCTAAGTCATGTTAAAGTTCTATTTTATCCCTTGCCTGTTATTGCTTCTGACACAATATAAACACAATCTGACTTCTTTCACTTTTTTCCCTTCTTTCCTTTCTCTTTTCTTTCACTTCTCTCTTCTCTTCCTTTCTTTAAGCTGGTGAGAGTTACTATTGTTATTTTGTTATCCAAAAAATCTCTGAAATTTCACCTCACATTAACAAATTGGGAAAGATATCAAAAGATGGGAATAGTTAATATTTGTGATGGTTGTGGAAAGCTAGGCAACAAATGGGCTGCTGACTAGCAGTCTAACCATTCTAGAAAGCAATTTGTAATTACATAAAGAAAGTCACTAAAATACCCATATCCTTTGACCCAGCGATCCTACCTCTAGGCATAGATCACACAAAAGTATTTACAATGGCACTCTTTTTGGTAACAAAGACTGGGAGACAAAAGAAACGCCCAACAGTTAAATAAGTTGTGAGATATGACTATAATGCATTAGTAATAATTATCATCAATGATAACTAATAATAATTAATAACAGTTGATTATTAATCATTTAATATGTAGCTCTCTATACAACAACTTGAAATTTGTATTGAATTTCACATTATCTTAGTAAAAAATTTATCAGCATTGATGAATACTAAGAATCAGGTGAAGCCACATGAAGTGATGTAAAAGTAGAGCAAGCAAAGCCAAGGAAACACTACACACTATGACTGCAATAATGCAAATGGAGAGAAAAACCAAAATAACTGAAGTGCCAAGTTGCTAAAGTACAATGACCAAGCAGTACCTCAACGAAAAGCTACATGGAGGCACTTCCTTCCTTCTCAGTAAAAGGGGAGGCCTATGAGGGTGGAACACTGAATACAAGGTTGGCCTTTTTTGATCAGCTGATTGGTTTTGTTAGTTTTTTCCTCTTTTGTTATTCTTTGTTATAGTGGACAAGGCAGGCAAACATCAGGAAACTGAAGTGACAAAAGAACAAAAGATATAGATAGTTTATGAATAAACACATTACCTACAAAACGTAAACAGAAAAAGCAATGTAATCCAGAAATAAAACAAATCAGAAAACTAAGAGGGCCTTGTTCTTGCCTCAGAAATTAATTCTTAAGTCCTATCAAGCAGACAGATAAGAAGCAGTATCATGATAATCTCAAACAGTAAGCAGCCACTTGGGAGAACAAATAAGAAAAGCACACTTTGAAAAGTCTTCCAACTAATGATCACGCCTATTGTTTGTTTACAACACAATCCAATTTTTAAAATGTATTGAAAAGATTAGTGAAGAAAATTTAAGACAGTAGAAACTTTTGTGTGTATAAATATTTCTCATAAATTGCTCTAAAATTTAGTTTCATCTAATCAGCTGATTCTTATGTCATCATTCACAAATATTAAATATGTACCATTGGCATAAGTATTCTGTAGATTTCATCATTACATTATTTTAAAATTCCTATTTTGAAAGAGAAATTTCACCTAGAGGCCAAGGAAAATCATTTTAATGTGTTGGAGACATTCACTTGGTATTAGCAGTCATTTTTTCCCTTAGCATGTTGAATTAGCTGTCCTAAGCCAGTTATGTAAGCTGTATAGATTTCAATCCTTATCCAGAACCTCTTAATTTCATTCTTCTTTCAATTTTACAATAAGAAGAAGTGTATGTATTAGTTGGTATTAATTTTGAAATGTCCATCTATCGAGTGTCTTTTCCCTTCTCTCAGGGAATTGCTAGACTTACAACATTCCCCCTAATCCCCCACTCACTTTTACACTGGGCTAAGCTCAGGATAGCCATAAACATTTTGAAGTAATACAAACCTAAATATTCCTGCTAGGCAAACTGAGGAGTGGAACTGAATTATAATGAATCAACAGCTGTCACAATATGACCACAGTAACCAAATCAAAATATCAACCACTAACCCAGATGAGATGCAAAGGTCATTCAATAAGCCAGTGGCTCTTTTCAGCACTGCCTGAAAACCTCAAGAGAATCTTTGCATTGAAATATTCCATTTGGTTGGTGGGGTTTTAGGAACAAGTTACTCCTTGTCGATAAATAAGTTAGTGTTCTGGTAGGGTCTTATACAGGTAGGACTAGAACCATTTGCCAAATTAAGGAAACTGAACAAGTTCACAAGGAAGTTCTTGACAACAAAGGAGCTGATGAGGAAAAAGCTAGCCTATCGCACCCAAATATATCCATATATCACAGCTCACCTTTCATTTAACAAACCAAGAATGCCATCTGATCATTTACCCCCTAACAAATCTAATGGTCAATTAAATCACTGAGGAAATAGAAGAAAAATACCACTTTAGATCCTTAAATGGATAAAAACATTTTAGTGGGGAAAAGTATTTTTCTACAGTAGTAAAATGTCCTTCAATAATTCCCTGCAGTACATTTTTACTGGATGAAAACAAAAACTCTAAAACTTGAATAATCCTTGCCTGGTGTTTTTGTTGCTCACTTAAAAGAATCCTGTCCAGATAAAAATTCTCCTAACAGAGGACTCAGATCCATAGACCCATATCCAAAGCATATTCTAAAAGAAACATACTGCTTAACAGTCAATGCTTGGCCCATATATTAAAAATGTCAATGTGGATGTACCAAGGTTAGTGATTCCTCCCATCTCAAATGTTCTTAGAGCTTGGCTTCTCTCTCTCTTTGTTGTCCTTAATACATTTTTTCTAGATTCATGCTTACTTGTATGTGTGTAATATCTCTCCCATTAGATTGTAAGCTCCTTTTTTAAAAATTGTTTTTACATCTTTGGAGCACCCAAACCTAAGACAGTACCTTCCACATGGCAGGGACAGAATAAATGTTTGATTCATTTAACTGAATTGTGTGCATTTTCAGGAATTACATCATCCACTCATGATAAAGTGGTATTATTTTTCCATACTAAAAATGATTCTTCAGCGACAAAATATGTTAGGGGTAACGTAACATAAAATGCTATTCAGACTGACCATATATGCCTGCATGGATGAAGTTTATTCGGTAAACACTGGATGAAAAGTGCCTACTAAATGGAGTCAATTTAGACAGAACCATTTGGATTGCTGCAGCATTTATTTATTTTTTTAGGATGCATATCTTTGCTACTTCTAAAAGGATTTGACAATGATGATCATTGTCTTAAATTTCCCAATACTATGGACACATATGCAGAAGGGCCAGAGAGAAGTTTGCTTTCTTCTTGATGAAATCCTTGAAACCAAGAAATTCACTTTATTTTTCAAGCATTAAAAGGTTTTGTTTGTTTTAGTGTTTTGGTTTAGGGATTTTTTTTTCAATCAAGAGATGTAAGTATCAGTCACTTGACATTATGCTTTCTTTGCAGTTACTCTACTAAGGTGACAATTTTCATACTGTTTTATAGAATGCAGTATATAAATGAAGAGTATATATATATATATATATATATATATATATATATATATATATATATTTATTTATTTATTTATAACATTAATACAAATCTCACAAAATTCCCAAAGGACCAAGATTATAATAAATGGGTATTAGTATATTTACTATATTTAATTAAGGTGTACTGTCCCTGCCTATGTAGTTTATTCCCATAAACTCTAGGTCTAGTCCCATATAACACAGTTTTGTCACAAATGACAGATATTCACTCCCAAAAATCAGAAGGTCGCTCAGTACTTTGTTTTTTCTGGTCATAAAAAGAAAACCTCACAGAACCAACAGTTCACTTTAAAATAAAAATCAGGTTGTCTACAGCTACTCACTCCTTCCTGTAAAATCAGTGTTACTTTTGTGGTAGATACCAAATGCAGTCTTAGCCCTGATTGATTTGACAATCACAAATCTGATCCAGTAAAGTAGCTGATTTATTTCTGATGCTATAACTCTTGCCCCAATGTGAAATCATGGGAGAATTAAGTCTTTGAAATGTAAAGAAATCCTTTTTAGTTTTAATGAGAACATTACTGATTCTGAGAGTAGATGTTGGATCTCTTTCAGAAACCTAAAGAGTCAGGCAGACACCACTTTTACTTACGCAAGAAAAACTTCCAGAAAGGCTGTAATTTGAAATATAAGTATGGCCCAAAAAACGGATTGTGAGAGAGAGAGAGAGAGAGAGAGAGAGAGAGAGAGAGAGAGTGTGTGTGTGTGTGTGTGTGTGTGTGTGTGTGTGTGGGCTACTGAGTTCAAATTGTGGAGCTACGCAGTTGGCCTTCTTTTATGCCATCTGACTCATCTTCTGAAAATGAATTACCCTTAATTTTTCTGAAAACTGTCTCCTATAAAGAAGGCATAACAAAATATAAAAGTAGGTAAACTTGAAAAAAAAATCATTCTGAATGAAGGGAGGCTTAGACAATAGCCTTAAAAAACACCGTTAATAAAATCAAACTAAGCCCTCAAGTTGACACTGGTGGATCAGAAAATCTTCAGCAGGGTGTTTAACTAGACCTTAAAAATTGCTTTCTTCCTTTTAATTTTTATAACTGAAGTCTTCATGTCTTCTTTAACAAAAAATTTTTAATAGTCAATTGCTCAGTACCCTCCCAACTCCGAGGGTGACTGTCCTGACCCAAGTCTGACACTGCATCATTAATGTCAGATAAACCATTTAGTTCAAACACAATTCTTTTCTGTGCAAGAATCTGCTAGAGGTAGAAAATGTAGCAGTTTGTAAACAATAAAGAGCCATGTTTCAGACGAGACAGCTTATCTGACAGAGCAGTTCTTTCATTAGAAGCAGTGGGTGGGAGACTCGTGGACATAGTCGCATTTCCTATCACAATGCAGTAGACTGTCTTGGCCTCCATATTTAAGAGTTTAATGGGAAGGAGGGCAGACAGGATAAAAGAGCTTGGCTGACATGGATTTTCAGCTTAAACAACAACAAACTGAAAGGAGTAAGCCCTGGGCTCTAGCTAACTTAAATTTTAAATACTGTTCAGATCAAAAAAGCAATCTGGTCTTTTGAATATTTTCTCCCTTAGGAAATATACAACAGTATTATTATTTAATATGTATGCATTACTTTGTATGTTCTGTTATATTAATTTATTAAGTTATTGGTACTAAGCCACTTTATTTTTCTCATATGTTAATACATCCCTCTAAAGAAAATAAATATCCATTTAATCAATTTGAATTATTTTAGATCATCAGAGGATAGTTTTAGGAACCCTCAGGGAAGCTTCTTCTAAACTGGTTCATGGATCAGGCACTAACTTGTAAGAACTATTATTTTCAAATTTTTATCCTCTGCTATCTTTAGTTTCAAATATATGAGTTCTCAGAATTACAATCATTGTTGTTATTAGAACTGAAGAAACTAAATTTCTTTTCAAAAATCTAATTGGACAAATATTTCCTTGGAAATCAGACTTTCTCTAAAAGAGAAAAAATGCTATCTGTCAATCATACATTATTAGTTTTCAGTAGAGTATACGAAGTTGTACCTTACATAACAAAATATAAACTAATAAATTATCATTTAAAAGTAATAATAACTTATATTCAAACATCTTATAATTTAAAATATCTTGCTGGGGATCAAATACAGTGCCCCAATGTCACCTTTAAACATCAAAATTGATGTCATGAGTTACAATGGAAATGTCAGCATTTCTCTGCTTATGTTGGCTTTGAGTCTAACGCCTCAAATTCCTTTGATGGGTTTGGTGATGATATATAACATTACTCTTAAATGCAAGGCTGATCCATGAGTTAAACAATGTATGTATGTTCCCAGTGTTTTTAAAAATCAGGGCATATTTTGGAGGCATTGGCATTAGAGAACACAGTCCTGGTTGTGTATTCTTTTTAGGTCCAACTACTTGAACCAAGGGATTTCATTTAATTTACTGATCAATTCAAAGGAAACACAGCCATGATGAGAGATTCCTAATATTTTTAATTACATGTTTATTTAACAAAGATCATTTATCACTCAAAACTAAAATAAACAGCTAGAGGGACCTATAAAATGATCTTTTCATTGCTAAGGCTGCTGTTACTAAACTAACATTGCCATGGTATGGTCAAAGGAATAAAGAATATAAAAGGACTTCACAATGAAGGGCATTCTGGTGTCTGGCCCTTCAGCTCAATCAACATCTAACTTGCTTTCAGTAAAATAGAATATAGCTGGCCCAGGTCTCAGGTTGAGTACGTGACAGTTACACATCCACATTCTGACAGTTTGTTAGGAAAATATCAGTCTTTTAAAGCCTTGTAAATCCATGTATTCTTTTCTTAGTCTCTAGGTTGAACATTCCCAAGTGATATTGTCTATGTGCAAAGTGGGTTGCTACTTTTCCTCTAACGAGAAAGAGTTCAAGATAATGAAAAAGAAGGAAAAATCAATCTTAACATTTTGGCTTCTTTCACTTTTATCTTTCTGGACTTGGGCTGCACTATTGCAACTACTTGTCAATATCTCATTATTTAAATGGAGGAGTTTGGCAAGATTTGGTGTAAATACAGTCTGTAACATGCCAACTCACATAAAAATTTGACAGTGTATATATATTTAATGAATTCCATAACTTTTCATGTTTAAGAAAATGGTATACACACACATACTGGTACCAAATGTAGAAGATTAGTCAATTAAGATATCGAGTTGCATAAAATAATTTGTAAGGTCCCTAAAACCACAACACTATGCACATGCTTTTTAAGCAAATAAAACATAAGTATTCAGAAAAGAATATATAATTTTCAAAAGATATCTACTTACTTTGTATTCTGGAATTGACAAAAGGAGGAGAAAGATTGTCATGTGATCCAAGGTCCCTGCTGGTCATATGTTCATAGTGGGTCCCATCTCCATAGTTCTGTTAATAAAATAACGATATAAGCTAAAAAATTAGTTATAAGCATGCACACAAGCAGAAAAGAAGTATTTGCACATAGTGGAAATTACACTCAACCTGGAATCAGAAAATTCCAATTCACACCTAATAGCTATATAACTAGCTGCAAGCAATTTATTCAGTTTTCTCACCTATAAAATGGGCATGATCATAAAAAAGGGCTTTGGGATTTTAATAATGCTATTATTATTGTCGATTCTTAAAACTCTCTTCAGATAACAAATCAAAATGAAGCTAAGAAGCATCATTTTCACCTACTTTCACTATATTAAACAGTCCAGACTGTAGTATGAAAGTGGTATAGGCACTTTTAAAGGCTAAGTCAAATGATCAGTTAGAAAGGATATAAGATGGATGTATTGTATGATACAATATCTAGTACCACAAACTCTTGACATTTCTCTTAGGTTTTCATATCATAAGTAACTAATATGTTTTTGAGAAACATCAAGACATCAGCACATTTCAGCAGTACTGATACTGCACGTGGTATATAAGCACATGGATTGTAAAGTTGATATATTTGGGTACATTCTCAAGGGCTGCTCTTTTTCTCTTTATTTTAATGGCAAAAGAAATACACCAAAGAAAAACACTTTACTCTGATGGTTCGCTCAATTTAAATGTGTAGATCCCAATATAAGAGGGGAGAAAGCAGATTTTATTTTCTCTTATCATTTGTTCCATTTTGATATAATGCTTAAAGTGACCAGGAAAAAAAATTTTCCTGTTCAGTTGGTTCTGCAGCCTTCACAGAAGTCCGAATTAAATTTACTTAGAGGTGTCAGTCTACACCCTTCCGTGTTTTATAAGCCTCAGTTTTTTATTCATATAACTGCTCTTCAACTTTTATCAAAATCTATAACCAAATATGATAGCCAAAGGACAGAGTCTGTCCCCAGGAGAAAAGATACATTTCACCTTTGGTGAAAGGCTATACCAGTCTGCTAAGCTCTGGTAAAAATGTTTTAAATTTTCCATGTTTTCCATTTATTACAAGAAATTAGAGAGCACTGAAATTCTAAAATGTAACTTTATAAATCTGTCCATGTGCAAAAATATTCCATGATTTAAACTGGCACAAATGAGAATCTTGGAAATACAAATAAAAGTATGACAGATTCAAAATTGTTCACTGAGATATCTTTAGATTAGTTTCAGGGGAGTTGAAAGAAACAAACTAAGAAAGTCCAGATAGTTCCAACCTGTCCATTTTTTCAGAGAGATAAATGAAACTGTTGTAATACAGACAAGGTAAACAACAAGAAATTCAAAAAATCTGAATCATCCTCATGAACATAAGAAAAGCAGTAATCTCCTACACTTACTGTTGAATGGAATGAATTTCCTTCTTTGGGTGAAGACTGTAACATGAGCAGGAGGAAAAGCTTCCTCAGCCCATCCATATAATGCACAGAATATCAAACTTGACAGCTGGTACAAAGCCTCAACAAAGTGAGTGGTAAGAATAAAGACACTGCAATACTTTCAAAACTAAAGTTAGGATGACAGTGCCAAAGGACAGGTGGAACTATATGGACCCACAGTGCTCAGAAATATTCTGATTTTGACAATGACTTCTTAAGTTGCCCCTGATAAAAAAATAAAGACCTTCCCCAATATAAACCCCCTAAAGCAAATTACAAATAAATCCACTTCAGCTTTAGTGTACTTCAGTTTTTTTTTCCTTGTAAGCTGATAGCTTTGGTTCACCTTACTCATAACACACATACACACACATATACAAATTCCCACACATTGACACACATAAAATATAATGAAATATGCTATGAGTTTTTAATTTTTATTTGTTTTTGTGAGGATAGGTAATTGGGCATTTGATTCAGTAAAGCCTGGCTGTATGCTAATATCACTGAGCTAATATCACTGGAGCTGAAAGGGACCTCAGAAATCATCTATTGTACTTCTCTCATTTTACAAATGAGCAACTGAGGCTCACATAATTAAGTGCACTTTCCAAGGTCAGTCACCTGGACATAATAAACTAGTGGCAAAAACAAGACTAGAACGTCTTTTCCTAACTTACCATCTAAAGGACTTTTCCACTAAAGCACAGCTACAAATGGACAAATAAGAAGAAAAAATAAAAAATGAAAGAGAACAGCATGAAACTGAGAAGGAAACAATGTAATTGAAGGTGCCATGTGCCCCAATGGTAATCAAAGACTCGAGAGGTGAAATAGCAGGAGCATATTTTTGAAGTAAAATCACTTCCCAGACTCATATATACAATAATACCCAATTCTTTTTGTCACTGTTTCTAAGTTGCCCAACCTACCACTTCTAATTTCCCCCAGTATAGGACCCATCCTTGAATCATGCTTCTGGTCAGGGAAAGCAGGTAGATGTCAAATACAGTAACAGGATCAGATAAGTCAGCAAAGGGAATAAAAGCAATTCCAAAGACAAGCTGATCTGCTACCAACTCAGTATGCACGTATTTCTATGAAATCAGGTGTATGAAACTCACGTTACATTTGTCAATTTACATATGCAGGCTGTCTGGTCATGGGAAAAAAAGATTAGATATACTTACCCTGGATGGACTTGGATGTCCTCCATTCCCCCAGGACCCTGAGCTAGTTCTGTCTTCTACATCTAGGGACAAGAAAAAAGTTCTTTAGGCTTTATTGCAATAATTCTTTCTTTTTGTATGTGCATTTTTAAATTAATGTTTCAAATTAATCTCCTGTTGCCTTTAATTAAGAATCAGGCACAGGGCTACCACGATGATAGTGGCTTCTGACCCAACTACTTAAATTAACTCATTTAAATTCACAGCAGAAATGAACCGGACCCTCAGGAACCAGAGGTTTGAACATAAAAAATTATATCCACCCTTCAGTGTTTTATGAGCCTCAATTTTTTGTACTGTAACTATTCTTAAAATTTTATCAGAATCTATAACCAAATAATCTTCTTAAACTTTTTATATTTAATGAAAAAAATGAACTGATATAAAGAGAAAAACACATAAATAAGTATAAATAAATCGGCTACATCCTTTCTTCAATGTCTAAAGATACTTCTTGCCTTTTACATGAGGACCATGTACATGTGTCATCAAATAGAGAGTAAAATAAGGTCATATCTGAACTTGGATTTAACAAATATTTTCTTTTACTTCTCCCTCAAAAGGCTGTAGAGAAATTAAACAAACATTTTATTAAACACTTGGCATTTATAAGGTATTAGGGATACAAAGATCAAACAAGACAAAGTTCTTAGCCTCTCGGAGCTTATAGTCTTGTCAGGGGGATACAATACATACATCCCCCTAAGTATGATACAAGGTAGACTATGATCAAGCAAAAAGAGAGCCATGGACAATGAAATTACTCTAACTTCTATTACCAATTAAGTAACATTACTAGATAAATGAAGTAAGTTTAATGCCTCAACTGGTAGACCTGAAATATGAGAGGTACAGGTAAAAAGCCATGCTATTTAAAGCACATAAACATTAGAAGATTTAGTTAATATGAGAAATTGTCTCAAATTCCTTTGAATAAATATCCTTTGTAATAAAAAGTTTTACTTCTATGCTATTAATTGTGACTTCATGGAAGATAACAGACGGCCATCACAAACTTCCCATGACAGAATTGAGGAGGAGGTGTGAAACTTGGTCTTGTAGACATTAGACCATTTATTGTTTCCTAACATTTTAATGATACTGTTTATTCCTTTAATGCTACTACCACCATTCGTTTTATTGCTTCTATTTTATTATCAGCAGCAGTGATCATCATGGCATAATTAATTGATTTATTTATGGAGTACAAGGTAGATGGTGTTTCAGTATATCTTAAGAAGTGAACAACACCACCAATTCACGATTAGGACTGAGCTTGAATTGTTCTTTCTCTTTTTTTAAGTTCCTTTTAGTTATATAGTTAAGAAGAAGGAGCCTTGTCACTTCAAAAGATATCCCAACTGCACAGAGATGTCCCCCATGGACAGTCAAAACCAGTGCATTGTATGCTTCAAGGCAGGTCAAGAAAACTCCTGAGATTGCATCAAGGTCTGTGGGAACCCACAAACCCTCTCTAAATCTGCGTTTAAAAACCCAACGACCTGGTTTACAATGTTTGTGCTTTACTGAAGTACTCTGTGAAATGATTTTTCAGGCCTCTGGGATTTTGACACTAATGAAATGTGTATCCTACGAAGTCATCCTAATTCGTAAGCAGAAATCAAATATTTTAAACAGAAAATGTATGAATAATGGCATCCTTCTTCCACTACAAGTTCTTAAGAATCTATTACCCCTACTCTCACAGCTGAAGGAACTAACATATAATTTAGTCCTAAAATGAAGTAGTGGATAAATGAAGTAAGCTTAATGTCTCAACCGATAGATATGAAATACGAGAGGTACAGTTAAAAAGCAATATGTTATTTAAACATAATCCAGATTCAAGTTAAATGAAAGAAGTTAAAAGGAAACTGAATTTGAATTCATCTGTTTCCTAGGATTCACTCTATCACATTGGTTGAATCATTTGTTTTCTGTTTTTTAAAAATGTATTAGTTAAACATGAATAAATGATGAAAGGTAATGGGGGAAAGATTATATAATAAATGGAAACATGGAAAGGAAATTATATTTGAAAGAAAAAGGAAAGATTAGAGGAAGAAGAATTGGGATCGGGCTTCTGACCCCATTTCCTGCTATATGCTCTTTGATTTCTGAAGCCTAGCTCAGATCAGGGCTGCGGCTTCACAGGGGTTCTTCATACACCTCTTCTGCCCACGTGAAAAAGTAAAGATGACGGTCAACTAGCAGCCAGCTAATTAACAGGCAGCTAAAATACATCAAAACTTGAGTATTCCCAACTGGGCATTTTCAAAAGCGAGCAATCCACTAATTAAAAATGTTGGAAGTCAAGCTTTTTCAAAGCAGGTTAAATACTAGTTGGGTTCCTTCACACATGGATTCCCAGCCAATCAGATAAGGCTGCTCTTTTTTCTACCAATTTTCTCTGTGCCTCTCTCTCCTGTCTAGTTCTCCTACTCAATAACATTTCTTTTCTGCTTTTTTCTATTTGTTGTTTTCTCTTTCCTTCTCTAGGCATGAGCAAAGTCTGAGGCTCTACTTTGACAGTCAGGACAAATTGCTAAGAACCTCAGTTGCTCTGAAATGGTCACAAGTCCTGATCTAATTTTAATTTTGATATAACTGAGGCTGAATTGGGAGACACAGGGTAACAGCAATGGACAGCTAAAATTTTACAGGTCATTTCACAACCTTAAATAAATCATTAATTTAAAAAATGCCTTTTAAAATCAAAACTGCCAATTAGATGGCAAACATCTACTGAGTGCCTACTGTGTGCAAAAAACATTATCAGAAACTTTGTCCATCAGCCAAGATACACAGAAATGAAGTGATAGAAGAAAAATTACTAAACAATACAGCAACCAGTACAAAATGGTACAGTAAAAGCTAATAACATAAACTTGACTTAATTGACTGGCCTTCAACTCCTCTCCCTAGCAAAGTTCATTTCTAAAGAAGAAATAAGAATAGGGAAGAACCTAAATTACACAAGGGAAAAGGAAAGAAAGAGGAGGCTGGCATAATCCCAAAGTGGAATCATAACCTCTCCGAATTCCAATAACACTGGGCTAAATTCAGTGCGATTCAATAAGCATTTATTAGGTGTGTACTAGGTGTGGCACTAGGCTGCACTCTTCATAGACAAAGAAAACAAATTTTTTGGAAACTAAGGGCAGGCTTGTGGATAGGGAATATATTCTCATGAGAGAATCTTCACAATACCCATTTTTTTATTCACTTCATTAGAATGTGTCTAATTAGGTCCAAAACAAAGAAAACTAAAAGTAGAAAGTCAAATGTGGTGAGAATTCAGGGGCTCCAACTTCTGTTACCCCCAACAACAACTATAACTGCAAAGAGGAAAAGTACAACTTTGGGATCAGAATAATTTTAATTTATCTTTCACCATATAATTCTTTAAATCTCAAATCTGGTTGAGCTGATAGAAACCTTGAAAAGAACTAGACTAGGTTCTAGCTCTGGTTCTGCCACTAACTAGCTGGGAGTGGGGTGAGTAGGAGGAAGTGTAGGTGGGGAGAAACTGTTTGTCAGGACCTATAAGATCTGATTTCATCAGTGTAAAGGAACTCAAACTCCTGGTAAGGAACTGTACCCTCTCTGTAATTCCATTTGAGAAAGCTGTTTGAGGCACTAAAAAGTTAAATAATTTGCCCGATGTTACAGCCAGTATATGTCTGGAGGTAGGACAGCAACACAGTTCTCCTCAGGCCTTATTTCTGCATACTACACCACACTGCCTCAACTGGATAAATTCCGTTAAACCAGGTATTCTTAACCTAGGGTCTCTGGAATTCTAAGGGATCAAAAGATAGATTTCCAGGGGTCTGTGAACTTAGATGGGAAAAACATTGCTTTTTAAATTTTGACTAAACTTGACTGAAATTTAACATCCCTTTAATTATGAATGCAAGTAATAAATATTATTCTGAGAAGATATCTATAGGATTCACAAGACTACCAAAGAGGACCATGATACCCAAAAAAAAACCCAAAAAACAAAATTTAGAACCTCTATCTTGGACAAACTACTTTCAATAAAAGGAGGAGTTTGGGTTTGATCAACTGGATATTATATTCAGATAAACTTGAATCTTTGATGCTATGATCCCTCTCTGAGCCTCCCTGCTTCTCATCTATAAAGTGTAGGGTTAGATTTAATTTCTAAGGTTCTTTTCAATTCTGATAGTCTCTGGTTTTATAGTTCTCTCAAGCTGAAAAATCCTATCATCGAACTTTAAAATGCCAATGTGTTTCTTGAATTTACTATCAACAAGTATTATGTAGAAAATTCACATATACAAGATATTTTGCCAGTCCCCAGGGCCATGGAAGATATAAAAATACAGCTCCAACCCTCAAGCAGCACAGAATCTAATTGGGGAGTTAAAAAACAAAAAATAGTAATGTACTGTAACCTATCAATTATAAAACATTATATGAATATGTAGAACATAATGTTAATAATCCAGATAGTAAACGCAATCATAACTCACAACAAAATGTCACTGCAAGCTGGGGTGCCCAGGAAAGACTTCATGTTAGACAAGGGGCTTGAACTCACTTTGAAATAAGATTAGATCTTATATGCGGGTCAAGGAGGGTAGAAATATGAAGAATTCTAGATAGGGAGTATGGTATGGAAAAAGATGAAAAGATAGGAATGAATGAACACATAGCACTTTAAGGGACAACACGGAGACAAGTTTGGCAGAAATAAAGTATTTAGATGCCACTAAGAAAAATAAGGTTGGAAAGACATGTTAGGGCCCAGAATATGGAAACCTATAAATGGTAGACTAAAAGAAAGTCTTGATTAATTTGATGGACAATGGAGTGCCTCAAAGGATTCTGACATGGGTAATGACATGCTCAAAATGCTAGTATTGAAAGATTAATCTGGTGGTGGCATGTGGGAAGAACATTAGAAGGGAAGCAATTGAAGGCAGAAGTCTAGCTAGCAGACTATTGTAGCAACCTCTAAATTAAATGGTGAAGGATTATATCAGAAGAGAGGGCTTGTGCTGGCGAAGTGAAGACAGAAAATGGAAAAATTGAGAGAGATGTGGGAAGGGGAAGTATTTAGTGACTGATTGGATGAAGGTGGGGGAGTAAAGTAAAAAATTTGGAGGAAGAGTTGGGATAGCTCAGATGTTTGCCCTTGAATAATTAAAAAAGGAATTCTACCACTGATAGAAATAGAGAAATACAGAGAGGAGATAGTTCTTGGGGGAGAAAAAGATGTAGCTTAGTTTTAGAAACATTTCATTTGAGGTAACAGCCAGACTTTCATGTAGAAATAACCAATAGACAGAATAGCTAGCCCAGAGTTCAGTAATGAATATCTGAAAGAAAGAGTTAAAGGTGGAGATCTGATAATCATAAGCATATGGTGATAGATATAACCAGGAAAACTGATGAGCTCTCCAAAGGGGAGGGGGTACAACATACAGCACACTAGAGAAAGTCTTGGGCTATATACACATCGGTAGGGTGGGAGAGAAAGAAATAAAATTGATGAGCTCTCCAAAGGGGAGGGGGTACAACACACAGGACACTAGAGAAAGTCTTGGGCTATATACACATCGGTAGGGTGGGAGAGAAAGAAATAAAATCAATGAAGTTAGAGAAGGAATGTCCAGGAAGGAAAGAGAAAACAGGTAAAATTATGGGAAATATTAAAGAATGATTGATCCCTTACATTAGTAGAAATTACATCATTATTTACTATGTTTAAAATATTTATTTTCTTATACTGTAAAGGAACCTTTATGGTGTAACAGGATCAGAGAATTATGATAAAGGTTCAGTTCTGGTGCCACCACTTCTGAGAGAATTTTCCTCATCTTCAACCCAGTTATTAATGCTCTCTACCTCCTCAAATTGCTTCATATTTATTTATTTCTATAGTGTTATAGGTCTACTCACCTCCCCCCTACCCCTACTAAAATATAAATTCCTTGAGGGGAGCATCTTTCTTTCTTTCTTTTGGTCTTTATATACACAGGGCTTAGCAGATGTCTAGAACAAAGAAGATAATTGATAAATGTTGAATTCAAAGTTGTTCCCTTACCTGTTTAAATCAGCCAAGAGAACCACGGGAAATAAGGCGGACATGGATATCTATCCCACACTGGCTAAAAGCTCTGCAAATATGTTGAGATCCAAAGGCATCTCAGACATCATTCAAAAACTTAGGGACATAGTCAACAAGCAGGTATAGTCTTTAAAACAGGAAGAGACATGAGAAACCATGGGAGCTAAATACTGGAGAGAGAAAAGTGCACATGTGATACTCTAGATCAAGAAATTAAGAACCTAGATTTCACCTGAAGTAAACAAATATTCTCAATTAGGAAGTATATTTGCTTTAGACAAAATGACCAGAAAAGAGAGGACCAGCTGAAAGACCAGTTAGGTCTTCCAAGCAGCCAAGCCTTTGACACTTCCAACATGTATGAAGGAGCTGACTGAAAGGTCAGTTCAGGAAATTTCAAAGTCTCTGGGGGAAATCTTTGGGAACCAGATAGAGAAACACCTTTATCAATTCATAAGCCTTGCACACAGGACTAGGAAACTAGTTCTCAAAGAGGTTGAGAACAAAGCCAATCTGAATTGCCTTTGGCTAAAAGTCCAAGATATTAAACTAGCAGCTGTTCTAAAAGGTCTGCCTCTGGCAAGAACTACAAAAGAATGGGGACACTGAATAGGAGAACCTCAGAAAGCTCAAGGCCTAGTTCCCTTAAAATTTCATGGAAAATCAGAACAATCAAAGACTTCTTATAACTTTTAAACTCTCCTTTTCATTGAATACTTCAAATCTCTATATGTGTCCTTGTAGTTACTAATAATGAAGCACTTAGACATCTTAAGCAAAGGGTCGTTTATTCCAGAGACAGTAGGCTATGTGAGATTTAGATGCCTGTGTCTGTTCTATAGGTAATGTGAAGCAGGGAAACCTCAGTAAAAGGAAGTAGTAGCAGTGATTACCATGCTAAGGGAAAGGAAGTTGTTCATGAAGAACTAGTGCAAGACTGAGGTGGATAAGAGGCAGGGATTGACAATGGCGGAAGGCAACAGAGATTGAGCCAAGATAGGAGAAAGATCTTCAACAATAAGGAGCTGTTCAACACCATTAATAATGCTACAGAGAGATAAAGAGAATTACGGCAGGGAAAAGACCATTAGATTTGGAAATAAGGCAATCAATATGAATTTTAATGTTGGAAAAGTTCCTTTCACTTTCCAGTGAAACTTAAGATGAGGGAACTCAAGACAAGTCATTTGCCCAGGACCACATGGCTAGAGAGAGCAGAGCGACACCAGAATTCAGTGCTTTTTGCATTCCACTGTACTTCACTAAATATGACTGATACTTTTGCCTTTTACTATCCCAAGGGAGAGAAATGTCACACCCTTTAAAAAGCCCTCAACATTCTTACCCTTCAACATACAAAGTTGTGAATGGTTAAGGAGATTTGAAATATATTTTTATGACTCCTAGGTTTCATGTAAAGGGCAAATATCATTAAATATTCTCCCTGACTATCATGTCTTGATAAATAACATCCTCACATTAAAAACCCACAACTACCATCTTCTCTATGAACTCCTTGGCACCTTATACAGTTTCAGTCCTAAGCACTTAATTCAGTGATTTTTAAATTTTTGCTTAATAATTGCTTTTTATTTGTCCTTATTTCACACCCTTTACATAATGAAATGTGATTTCTTAGACAATGTGTCCTGACTAAAGGCCTCAGGCCTGGACTATATTTATTCAGTTATAGGAAGCATTTTCCATAACTGCAGTTATTCTGTCCATCAATTTGCATGTTAAAAAAAACTGATTCTCTTTCTGTACATGACCTACCTTGTTAGTTCTGGGTTCCTAAAGAGGTACATTCATCATTTCCATTTTTAAAGCACAGTTCAAACCATTCACAGTTTCCAGAGCACCCTGGAGTTTTATGGGACTTCTGTAATTATACAAGTAAGTGAAGGAATATTTCAACACTGGGACAATATTTCATGGATTTCTTTGTTAAGGTGATGTAGTGATACTGAGATGAAAGCTTTCATATAACTCAGATGGAGCCCTGTGATTGAAGTAGTTAAGTTACTCCTGGAAAGGTAATTATGGAACATTGTGAGGTCTATACCATCTCAAATCCTTCTCTCTTCAATAGATAACTATTAAATATCCTCTACACCATTACTGGAAAAATCACAGACTGCGTACATCTGTAGCTCCAACTAATTTCCTAGTCCAGGAAGAACCCTTGGCTGGGCCCTCAATACAAACTGAGATGGCATATGCTCTCCGTCAGTGCCAGATGAATTTAGAGTTCAAAATATTTCATCAGCAAAGAGCGTGCTAAGGATGTGCACATTTTCATTAGCACCCAATATAATAGGAGCTCTGAGTGTGGAATTATTTGGATGTCAAATGTTGGGTACTACTGCAAATGTATGGGAAGTTGAGGAGCACTGAATATTGACATGACACATTCAGTGCCCAGGAGTCTGGTTTTTCCTTCCTGTACTCCTGCACTGTAAAAAACGAGATGGTCTTCATGATGAAAGATTTCATCCTTTATGACAAAATTTCTGACATTTCCCAGATTCAAGTGAGTTAATGATGAAAATGTGATTTTGTTTGTCCCTTTAAACCTGAAGATTCAGTTGCATGAAACTTTGAGCTTTCTCATTTCAAGTGGAAAGTTAGCATCCTGAAAAGTCACTGCTCTCAACCTCAATCCTTCTTAGGACTATGCCCATAGCAAACATGTCTGAAAAGTGAAGAGAAGAGAGGGATATGATCTCACATCCCTTATTAATATCATACAGAAAAAGGATGGGGATTTTGATGTACTGTGAGAAATGCAAAAGAAATTGGTTTTAAAAAGCAAAGAATTTTCCCTTAAATTTCAAATGAATTTTTCCAAAAATGTTACCTTTAAAATATGGATCTAGAGGAAACAATTATTACTCAAAAATTAAGTAATCAATAGCTTCACAATTCCTAAAAGCTAAAATATATATTTTCAAAGTCCTTGCCCAGGAACGAATGTCCTGGACTTTGTTAACATTGCAAAGAAAAGAATGCATTATTGAATAAGATATCCTCTTATCTTCTGATTAAAACAGCTAAGATTGACAAAGGTCAGTCACAGGAAGTAGAGCCAGGAGGGATCTTAGAGACCATGTAGCACAACCCACTCATTTTGCATATGAAGACACTGAGGCTCAGGTCACAAAGGGGAGCCAGAATGACTCCTGATCAATGCATTTTCCACTACTCTAAAACAGTACCTGCCTCCATCATAAGATGAGATATGTGTTGTGTTTCAAAAAGGACATCATCCACATCACTGGTATCTAACAATCTGAAACACAAGATGCTTCATGAAGATTCATAGCAATGCTAAGCAGATAATTATTTTGCAAATAAGACACAGAGCACTATTGGTTTTGAATTTTTATCAAGTCACTATATTTCAGCATTATTAATGAATATCTCACTTGAATAATGCACGTTCAACTGCCAAGATGATCGACTGACCTAAGGAGAAAATGACCCAAAGATTTATGTGCAAAAGTACACACCAAGATGACACAGTGGACCTGGAGTCAGGAAGACCTGAGTTCAAATCTAGGCTCAGATACTTATCAGCTATATAACTCTAGGAAGTTATTTAACCTCGGTAAGCCTCAGTTTCCTCATCTATGAGATAGGGGTGAGAGCCCTTGTCTCCCAGGGCTGCGAGGGGGGAAAATGAGATAATATTTGTAAAGCAGGTCGAAACACTTAAATCATTGTATGAATGTTAGCTATTATTATTATTGGTACTAGCTAAGTGAGAGATTAACTGATACTAATACAGTTAGAATACTAACTGTCATTACATCATAAAACATGTAATATCCCATTTAGTTTCATGGAGGCTACTGACGCACATAAACAATTCAATGCAAAGGAAAGCTAATCCCTCTAAAGTCCCATGATTCCTACTATGGTAGGAGGACAAAAGTGCAAGCCACGCCTCTGATGCTTGCTACCGATGCATGTCACTGAAATTCCCTAAGCTTCGGTTTCCCCTTCCGCAAAAGGGGGGGTGGGGTATATTAGAGAGCCTCAAGAGTCCCTTCCAGCTTTACATCTTTGATAATATTATCAACCCCCTCAATAGAGAAAGCCCTTAGTGAGGAAATTATATGAATTTTATATTATCATCTCAATGATGATGTTTGAGATGTGAGTAAACTTAAATTCCTTTAAAATATCTTTGATATTTCATTATCTTATGGAATTAGTAAATATTTCAGGTCACACAGGCACAAGAGGATGTGAGGGGGGGAATTTGAAAATGTCTGAACCTAATTTGTCATACTAGAGGACTGAAAAATATTTAACACGGCTACCCTAAGACTCAAGATAGTAAAGCACGTTTTTTAAGGCTAAAATAATTTTAGCAAAATTATTTTACATTATCATGACTTAGTTTTACCCTTCCCCATGTTTATTTTCAACAATAAATAACACAGGTAACATGTGAGGGCAAAAAGTATTTAGAAAACTGGACTTTTGAAACTACAAAGGAATAAATTTGGAAATAGGCTTCAACTTTTAACAGACCAGAAAATTCAGCTCTGATGACAGACAGGAAAAAACCTTGTGACAATTCAAATTAGTTTTTAATGGTATGAAATACTCAAATAGTAAAACTTAATTTTAAAAATTGGTCTTTAAAATGCCTTACAGATAAGTAACTTATACTTACTATAAAATATAAAGAAAGCTAGGATGAAACATCCAACAGTTTTATCTACTCTCCCCCATTTTTTCCCTTGGGTACCATTTTATGGAATGCTAGGAAGGGGCATGTTAGCTTAATTAAAATGTTTGTATATTGTAACTGCTGTGAATTTACAATAGTCTACCCCCAAATGATACCTTTTCTTCCCCCCCCCCTTCTTTTTCTTTCCCTTTATACTTTTAAAGTGCCACTTCCTTTTTCTTTTTTTCTTCATCTCTCCTAGGAGTATAGAATCATAACTCCTATCCTTACTACTCTCCTATTTTATATAAGACCAATATTAGATAAGGTGCTAATTTTAAACACTGGCCCTCCAAAAACCAAGAAAAGAAGAAGAAAAAACCCTAACAACTAAGACTAAAAACTCATTTCCAAATGCAAAGAGGGTATCCACTCTGCTAAAAATTCACATCAATAAAGCGAGCTCAAATAGCCGAGTTCTTTCACTTAAGTTAACATTGTAGTCCATGACCTGAAAATGACAAGCTATCAATCCTACATGTTATCTTCAGGGGTCATGTCTTAGTTTTAGGCCAATTTTCTTTGTATTTAGACTTAAATGTGCAAACCACACTATATTACTCTGCAAAACATCAATGAGAAGGCTTAATTAAGTAACACTGACAGATAAATCCATTTCTTTCGCAGTAATCAAATCAAAGCAGGTTGACATAACACAGGAGCTTAATACAGTTATTCCCTTGTAATTGGAAAAAGGCCCTTTACTTCTCATTAAAGCAATCTTCTGGGTATTGGTATAATAAGAAGGCTCAGGGCTTTAATACTTCCCTATAAAAGTCTCAAGATACAGACCCCTTAAGCAAACAAGCCAGATTATCTAATTCCTTGATCACAGCAGAACATCCAGTTCCTACTGTTTTAAACTACTAATTCTTTATCTCAGTTACAATTAAAAAGAAGTAAATCAGTATAAAACACATACAATGAAATCTGGTATAAATGTATATAACCTGCTTACTGATTTAAGGGCCTACTGATACATGTACTTGAAAGGAAAGCCTTTCTTAATACGTATATGGAAAGCTTGCTAATGTCAAATTTTAATAATTATGGTTAGGGAATATCTATTACTTAACTAGGTGCTCTTCACCTATACTAAAATTGTCCATTTGAAAGGATCAGAGGGAAAATTGAAATTTGAATTGAATGTTTAAAGCACTTGCTATTTAAAGAATGCAGTTAACTAGGGACTAGAAGTTGCTTTGAACTATGTTCTATTTGGATTAAATTTATATCAAGGTTAACAGTGTTCTGCTGTGCTCATTTCCTGGTGCTAAACAGAGACAATGATATCTACATCCTACTCCCAAACACCAATCTCATTAGGTCTCTGCCACTTATCTGTTGACTTTCTGATATTTAACCAGTGATACCACTGAGCTGTATTCTCTGCTATAACTCTCTGAAAATACACAAAAATTCACTTTTCTGACCAACTCTAAACTCAGTTCTTCACAGTCCTTCAGGACAAGTACCATGTATTCTAGGAATTGTAACTGCAAGACAAAGATGTAATCTAAATCCAGGGATAGGGTGCCTGAGGCTTCTAGGCCACATGTGGCCTCAAGTTACAGGTTCCCCATCCCTGTAAATATGATTATATAAAGAATGTTCCCAGTTGGACATTTATATTTTGAAAAGAAATGAGTAGATTTTTTCCTTATATTTGATTGAGGGGTTGGGATGGTGGAAAAGGGGTTAAAGTTATATTGAGGCCAACTTTAACACTGGGAAATAGTTAGGCAAGATGATTACATGGGTAGAAAAGATAGAAGAGTCCACTATTACCTTGGCAATAGATAATCACTCATGATAATCCTTTTGGAGTCTTTATTATCCTGAATGCCTAAACTACATGTGCTCAGCTCACCAGACACTGTACACGGCCAAATGATAGAGGTTTTGTGCCCAACAAAGAATGAGATTCTTGAATAGTAGGAATTAACAGTTAGGTTCAAATGAATTAAATATAGGTCAATGATTAGGGAGAGAAACAAACTACGGAAGCTTCCACAACCTAGCATAGGATGAAAAAACGTCTTGAAAATATTTTTGAAGGAAAGGGAGGAATTGGCTTGTTTTATGTGAATAGAAAGGCAAATCCAGGTTCAGGAATCAGCACGGAGATATAAATATGAATGGGAAGAAGTGACAAAGGGCAGTAAAGGGTGAAGTTTGAACATAGTGGAAAGGGGCACTAAACCTTTTCCATTCAACTGAACATATATTTATTTTACAGGAAACACTGCAATATCTAATTTCTATCAGTATAATTTGGGCATTTGTCTTTTAACCTTTGAAAAAAAACTATTCATAATTCCATATATTCATCAGTATTGATAAAATTCAACTCTGAATTTCATAGATGGTTAGAAGTATTTCTTTTGATTCCAGTTTCAGCCCACGTCTGGCTTCAATTGGCAATAGATTTTCTTACTCTGGCCTATAAAAATATATGCGTAAGAGAGATATTTTTATTAGTAGTTTGTTGACATTAATGATAGTGTTTGAGGCAGTTCCCATATGCTGCAACTTGGTTCATTTGAAACATCCTCGTTGTTGATCAGACCTGTCAGAGACTAACTGATGTCATTTGCTGATTCCTTTACTAATTTTTAAACTTTAGCTGGCTCAAACATAACTGCTCTTATCAATATTTAAAGTATGTGAATATTTTAAATTTACATTTGCTTTCAAGTCAAAATTTTTACCTGTTTAAGAGGACTTCTATTGCAAATTTTACTTTATTCCTTGCATTAGTAGTAATACCTCAAATTTGTGTGGTGTTTTTAATGTTTTTCAAAGAGTTTTATGCACATATTAAAGCCTTTTGAATACACCATATTAAACTTATAATACAGATCAGTAGAGTTCCACAGCATAAATCTGACTAGATCAAAATCATTTATCATTAAGACACCTTTCAAAAAGTTAAAATGTAAACTGTAAGAAATAGAAGATATTATTAGCCCTATACGAAATAGGTCTTTTCTTGTTAGATATCTTTTTCATGCTGTTGTCTCTTTAACCCCAATATTTCATGCCACTTGTTAGTCCCCATACTAAAATGGGCATTATGCATAGTAATTTAATGCATGAGTCATTCACATCTAGAGAAACATTCATTCATTTCAAATTATGTCACCAGTGAAAATAAGATTGCTACTCTCATCCTTGTGCTGCTCTGTACATGTTACAAAACTATTACAACAATTTGGCACAAATTCCAAGTCGGCTTGAGAAAGAACCAGGGTTGTTCTAACAGGAGTTAGGACTACATTGGCAGCATTGTCAATTACTCCCCCTCCCCCCAAACAATGCTATTTCTATTATTTTCACTTTCTTGAACCTTAAAATTAACTCATGACTCTTAAGTAATCAAAACACATTTTTGTGAATTTATTAGACTTCTTTGATCTATAACATGAGCAGAAAACTGGGAACATTTATCTAGTGTTGGGTATCACTAAGCTTTATAGACAAATTTTCATAGCTTCAATATGAAATTCATAGATGTAAGCATTTGTATGTAAGGATGTAAACCTTTGGCTCTGCTTCAGTCTGTTCATCCATGGAATTCCCAACATGGTCTTGGTCAGTGCTACACCAAAAAACAAAGAGAAAGAGGCTGCAACTAATCAAGAGTATAGCTTACTAGCTAAAGAGGTAATAGCTGTAACCTGACTGCCCAAGAATGGAAGAAATGTAGCTGGTTTGAAAGAGGGCTAAAAGGAAGATGGAGAATGATGAGTAGACCAAATGCCTGCTTCATTGAGTGATAGATAATACAAGCCGAAGGGGGAGGTAAGGGAGGAGTGTTCAGAAAAGTACAATAAGGAATCTGATGAGATTAGGGGAAAGTCTGATTACAATGATTCCAGGATTCTTACTATAAGAGACTGTAATGTGACTTTAAGATTTGCTGTAGGAAAAACCAGCTACTGGCAGCCATTGTCTCTAATGGGCACAGGCTAGTCATGAGTAAATACAGTGGGAAAATAGCCACTGAGCCAGATTTTATTTGATTTGTACTGATGATTTTTATTAGAATACATGCATCACTGCCTCAACCTTTCCATGTAAAACCAAATCAAATTCAAAAACTCACATATCAGTCACCTAACCTTATGTCATTCCTTCTGCTTTACTAAAGTTGAGCCACAATTTATATGGATCTATCCTAGAAAAATCCTTCAGCAACTCAGAATTGTAGGGCCAAATTCTAGGAGGAAACTGGTAAACAAAAGGAGCAGTTCAAACTGAAGTTACCAGGCAGACAAAAAGAAATACTAACAACTCCACAAATGCTGTGAAGCTAAGCCAGAAAAACCAAGCCAAAAACACACACAGCCTCTGGCGGGACTGCCATCTTGAAAAGCACAAGGCAAGGCGAAATAAACCACTTTTAAGCACAACCACTCTGAAGCTATGGAAAAGTATAATGCAAGTGTTAAAATGAGATCCAAATACATGAATTAGCAGAGCACTAACCAAATTAAAAATACTGCCCACATTAAGATAAGGATTATAATTGCAAATATCATGCCTATAGAAAAGCTAATCAATTTTTCATTAGAGACAGACACAGGTAGAGGAAGAGACAAATCGAAACAGAGACAGAGGGAAGGCAGTAGCAATAAAAGCAATTTTGTTTGCTTGGTTCAACGAAAACAATTCACACTGTAAGAATTCTTACACAAGTCAGCTTCCCTGGCTTTTTTAAAGTTTCAACTAAAATCTCACCTTGTACAAGAAATCTTTCCTGGTACCCCTTTAATGTTAGTGCCTTTCCTCTGTTAATCATTTCCCATTTATCCTGCATATATCTTGTTTACATCTAGTTGTTTGCATGTTGTCTCTCCCAACAGACTGTAAGCTCCTTAAGGGAAAGAGACTGTTTTTTGCTTTTCTTTGTATCCGCAGCACTTAACAAACTGCCTAGCAAGTACTAAGTACTTAATAAGGACCTGCTGACTTATTGACAACAAAAAATGACTTCAAACTCAGCACCATCATCAGTATCATCCAAAACTTAGCATAGTACCTGGCACATGGTAGGCACTTAACAAATGTTTATCGATTGATTGGACATGTTTTAATAAATTCAAAAACGCTTTGCAGGAATGGGGGAGTTGACTACAAAAATACTTTTACGTATTTCTTTTATCCTTTACGTTTTGTACTTTTTTTTATTTGATCCTCAGCAACACCAACATATTGCTATCAAAAGCTTATAGGGTCACAGATATACATTGATTTAAATAATAATAGCTACCATTTATATAGCACTTTGAGATTTGTATGCTTTGCAAATGTTTCTTTTTTCTCTTTATGGCAATCCTGGGAAGCAGGAGCTATTATCAACTCCAAATTTGACTTCAGTCTGACTCTGGGTCAAAGCACTAAAAACATAAAGTACCACCTAACTGCCTTTTTAAAGTTCTAATATACTTAAAACATTTATAGTACAGCAAGCTTTCAAAAGTTATTTTTTTCTTATGCTATCCCCTAATGTGGAGTTAAAGTTTGGCACCAAATTACTGCCTTTTCAGTGAAACATACATATCCAGCCAGATCTAAAACTAGGCCAAACTGTCAAGGTAAAATTGGTTGCTTTTTCCCATAGTTTCTGCACCAAATTCTTCAACTTCCAGTACTCCCTCTCCAAGGGCCATTCAACAAATATTTACTGGACACCTACTAAGTGTTTGATTGTCTACTAGACATCAAGGGGAAATGAAAAATAAGATCCTGAGACCCTGTATTTCAAGAATTTGCAATCTAGACAGGACACACATAAACCAAACAATTAAGGATAATGAAAGATGAAACATGATTCAGTGCAGAAGAGAAACACAAATAAGATAGCTCAGTTTCAAGGAGAGGTAAGGTGTAGACTGAAGTAGTCATTCATATTGGGTATTAAGGACATACAATGTTACTGCTCACGAGTACATGTATTTTTAAAAGGATACAAGGAAAGGACGGCAACACTTTACCCAATGAAATTGTGTTCAAGATGGAATCTTAGGAATTGGTAGAGAATTCACTTCATAGTACTGTTCAAATCACATCAAGCTGTCTTGCACACAATCTTTAGATTATTTTTTCCTGCACCTTCACAACTCCAGGCTTCTGACTTCTGATTACCTTGTAGCAATCTGTTAGAATTTAGGTTCTTTCAGTTCCTGATCATTGGTATTGATTTTTGTGTTGGTGTAATTCCTGCATATATTTTACAAATTATGTGACTAAAAAGTCTGTCTAAAATGGCTGAAAGTATTATTTTATGTTAATCCTGTAGCAATCACCTCCAATCATGTAGTGTTTTGGGCACTGATTCATTTCCATCTACCTTCTTCACTATTAAATTGACAAAAGAAAAACTGATTATCAGACTTTTTTTTGACCACTATAATTTTTGTCTTACTGGTTTTTGTCTTTCTGCCTAGTCTGACCTACAGCCCTCCTCCAACCTTTGGCCCCTGTACATTCAATATACTAGCTCACTTGGTTCCAAACCCCAAGCTTCATTGACTATCTCTTATCCTGAGGTCTTGCCCAAGCTCTTTTCACCAATTTCTCAAGCTATGTTCACAAATGCTTGTCAACCACATCCAAGTTTAACACAACTCCTCCTATAAACTCAGAGATATTACTATGAAACTGGCAATTAATCATGTGCTAATATGTGGCATTTCATACAATGTCATGTGCTATTTTAAGTAATTTTGTTATCCGTAACCATAGTTAGGGTACAAAGTCAACCTTTCGAGTCCAGAAGATCTGGGTTCAAGTAAACATAAGATATGACCCTAAGAATGTCACTTAACATTTGATGCCATAGCTAACTTTTTAATTTGTTAATTACAGATTTACATGGGTGGGAGGAGTTTTCTCATTCAGAGTTTACTAAAACAATGATATTATGGAGGGGGGGCGGATTTTAACTTTTCGTATACACCTATTCTCTTCAACAACATTTCAGGTAGGTCTTGAGGGCAATAAGTGTGGTGTAACATGAATAGGTGCTTAACAAAGACTTAAACAAGGACTAAAATAAAGTAATATTCTACAAAGTTCCTGTGAGTTTTGAAAAAGGAAAATGTCATAAGATAGAAATTACAATGAATTTTTTCACCTACTCCATCATTATTTATAAAAAATAAACCAATGGTATGCCAAGCAAACTGTCTTTTTGTGTTACTTGAAACACCTCTCCCTGTAATTTAAATGATGGCTATTTCTTAAATAGGTTACTAGGAAATGGGATTCAGCAGGAAATATGTAACTTTGTAATCATCAGTAGATTGAACAGTTTATAAATTGTATAAATGGAAAGGTGCCACCTAGCTGCCCCCATGATTACAAACTGCAAATGTGCAATTACAAAAAGTACCTTTGTATTCATTCTGAGACACACCCTGGTGACTCAAAGTATGCTACTTTATCATTGGCCTCAAGGCACAGGAAGAAACAAAAATCTCCCATATCAGTTTAAATAGTTACCTATGATCCAAGTGATACTAGAAGAAAAATGGTATAATCTATCTCTGAATGTTAAGTAAATTGCTGGTGAGACTTTGATTTTGACAATTTCAGATTCTCTCAAGACATCTATGATGTCTTTCCATTGATTAACAAGACACTCATTAATTAATAATAAATGTGTGTTTTTTTTAGAGCATACTTTATAGTTTTCAAAGCACTATCACATAAATAGTACATTGGATTCTCCCCATTTTGCAGATAAGAAAACTAAGTTTTGCACACATTAAGTCGATTAGGATTCAAACTCTGGTTTCCTTACTCCAAAGTGAGAGAATAAGGGAGAATGGGTGAAATGTAAAAGGACCAGCAATGGGGAAAAAGATAGATTCTCTTATGAAAGGTCAGTGTCTTAGCAATTCCCAGAAAAATTCAAAAACAAGTTATTTAATGATGGGCTTACAAATCCTTTAAAAAGGGGGAAAGGTAATTATTTTGAGTCAGTCTTGATTAATTAAGAACAAGTTATTCAGGTCTAATCTCATTTCCTTTTTTAAAACAGATTAGTATACCAGCTCAGGGCAGCTAGGTAGCACAGTGGATTGAGTGCTAGCCCTGGAATCAAGAGAACCAGAGTTCGAATCTGGCCTCAGGTACTTACTAGCTATGTTACCCTGGGCAATTCACTTAACTCTGTTTGCCTTAGTTTCTTCACCTGTAAAATGAGTAGGAGAAGGAAAAGGCAAACCACTCCAGTATCTTTCCCAAAATAATCCCAAAGTGATTTAAGAACAAGACTAGCTAAGGGGCTTGCTTGGGACATGATTTGATAGGGACCTGGGACTAGATTTGATAAATTCATGACATGAACTGGAGTGGATGAGATATAAACTCAGTAAGGTAGCTAGGTTGTACAGTAGATTGAACTCTGGGAATGGCATCAGGAAAACCTGAGTTTAAATCCTACCTCAGGCACCTGTGTGACTCTTGGGCAAGTCAATCTCTGTCTGCCTCATTTTCCTTATCTGCAAAATAGAAATAATAATAATACCTACCTCTCAGGACGGTCGTGAAAGTAAAATGAGACAATATTCATAAAGCATTTTGCCGACAATACCATTATTATTATGAAACTGGATGACAACTATGCTTATGTATATTCAGAATATGTTGAATGCCCAGATGCGCATTTTGTTGCTTTTTAGTCATTTTAGTCACTAACCATTTGTGGTTTTCTTGGCATTTTACAGATAAAGAAACTGAGGCTGACAGGGTTAAGTGACTTGACTATGGTCACACAGCTAGGAAGTGTCTAAGACCAGATTTGAATTCCGATGAGCCTGATTCCAGGCCTAGTGCTCTATCCATTGTACCACCCAGGTGCCCGAGCATATATGTATACTTATCAGAATAAAGTCTCCCACCGATTATATCCAAAATAATAGATATAGATCCACATCTGCAACTTGAATCTATCACCTTTCTGCCTGGAAACCGGTAGAATACTTCAGCATTGGTTCTTTGGCATCATGATTGGTGTTTGAGTTGATTGGTCCTTAAGTCTTTCAAAGTTGTTTCTGTTAAGAATGTTACCGTATAATTGTTCTTCTGATTCAGGAGAATCAGGAAATCCATTTCAATCTACATCAAATTTCCAGGTTTCTCTGAAAACATTCCCTTCTTCATTTCTTATTATTTTTCAAGAGTATTCCATTAATTCATATGCCATAATTTATTCAGCCATTCCTGAATGGATGTGACTCTATTAGGTTGCAGTTCTTTGCAAACATAAAAAGAGATGCCATACTTGCACATATGGATCCTTTTCCTTTCTTTGACACCTTTGGGAGTAAATATAGGCTTCTTAATAGCACTAAATTGCTGAGTTGTGCAAAGCTTAGTAACCACTGAGAAATAGCTCCACACTGTTTTCCAAAATGGCTAGATCAAATTACAACTTGCAGTTCATTAATGTGCCTGTTTCCCACAGCTCCTCCACCATTTGTCATTATCTTTTTGGGCAATTCGGACAATCTGGATGTAAGGTCTGTCCGTCGATAAGCCTTTACTGAACTCCTACTATGTGTGAGGCACTGTGTTAAATTCTGGAAATAAAAAGAAAGGCAAAAGATAATCCCTGCTCTGTAGGAGCTCATTGTCTAACAAGGGAGACAACACGAAAGTAACCACATACAAAAAGCTATGTACAAAAAAGATACAGATACAGACATAGATATGGATGATAAATTGGAGATAATCAGACAGGACTAGCAGATGGGGTTTTAGCTAGGAATTAAAGAAAGCCAGAGAAGCCAGGAGTGATTTGAAAAGAGAAAGAATTCAAGGCATAGGGGACCGGAAAGCCTTTTCTCATTCCCTTAATTGTTAGTACCTTCTCTCTTCTACAATTATCTTGCATTTATTTACCTGTTTATACCAGTTTTTTGAAGGGAAGGGCAATTTCTGTTATCCCCAGTGCCTCACCCAGCACCCTGCATATTATAGGTAATCAATAAAGGCTTATTGCATTCAATTCATTTCTATTATCACAATGTTTTGGTGGCTGAGGATTGATTAGAAATAAAGTCTAGACTCATTTCACAGAATGATAAAATTTGTGAGTTAGAAAGGACCTTCGAAATCATTTAATTCAACCTAGACATGAGGAGATTCCTGAATAAATGGTCAACCAGCTTTTGTCTGAAGACCTCCAAGGAAGGTGTACTCACCATTTCCGTGCTCTTTTCATAATTCATCCTCTCACTTGACTTATAAATGAAAATAGGATTTCCCATTTAAGATGCCATTAATCTCCAGATTTGGATTTAGAGTTAAAAGAAGCAGTATGCTTCTGGAGATGAAAACTTAACCTTTATGGTTTTTTTTTTCTTATTAATTATCTCTGCAAAATCCTAGCTCCTTGATCTTCAGGGCATGGTACAAAATATTACTTTTGGCTTATAAAAGTTTCAGAGTATGAAAGTTTTACTCCAAGTCTTGCCCTCCAAACCAAGTGTGCTTGTGTCTCTTTTGTGTGTACCTGTTTTCTCTCCCCTTAGAATGTAAGCTTCTTGAGGAAAGGGACTGTTATGCTTTTGTCTCCATATTTCTAGGGGTTGGCATAGTGCCTGGCACATAAACAGTTAATAAATAATTGTGGATAAGTCAATCAAATTAATTTTGATTCTGTGAGGTCTATCATTATTGTTTTTATTCTATTATTATTTTAAAAGGCTTTTCTTCTAGCTATCTTCAGAGGCATATGTAGACATTTTAAAATTTGAATGAACAATTTCATTTTTACAGGCTAACCTATTTTCTAAGCCACAATTGAAAAGATCCCAAAGACAAAAAGTAAAATAGATCAGCTACAGACTTTGGGGGAACTAGTCTTGAAATCCAATAGTTTAAATTTCATGTATCTGATGAGGGAGTCCTCCGATGAATTTATAATTTGAGAGGAAACATAGAAAAAATAGAAGTGAGGGCAGATAGCCAAGAACACATACATAACAGTGGTAGAGTCTAGAAAGAATAGAGTCCTGAAAACCAAAGCCCAGAATGAGCTGGGGGAGATGGGGGAGAAGGTTAAGAAGCTCACCATCACCCCTCCCACTAAGGACTTTAGTGATGGTGTTGTTTTGCTTTGTTGTAAGTTATGATGGGAGGTAAGAGAAAACCAAAAATAGAAGTAGGTCTACTGCTTGGGGGTTATGAAATGATAATAAAAGATGATAGAGTGAAAACAGAATGATTCCATTCCTCCTTTCCTTCAATTTTCTTTATCAAGGAGAGTAATCTACAGATTAGAAAGGATAGAAAATGGTTTAGAAGGGTAATTGAAACCCAAGATGAATGATAAGATAAGAAGGGAGCACCTAACTTCCTTAAATGAATCCAAGTAACCCAACACAGATAAATTATACCCCAGGGCAGCAGTCTTCAAGCTTTTTTATCCCAGGACCTCTTTACACTCTTAAAAATTACTGAAGACCTCCAAAGAGCTTTTTTTTTTCCACATGAGCTATATCTACTGATATTCATGTATTCAAAATTAAAACATCTTGGCATTATTATGAAAAATTTTGACTTTGTGGACCCCTTGAAAGACCCTTGAAGATTCCAAGGGTTCTCTGGACCATAATTTAAGAATGCTGCCCTAGGGTACTAAAATAATCTGAGGTTGTGATTGTAACTGCTGATAGCATCTGTCAGTTTTGAGGAATCACAGAGAATAGGAAAGGCATGTAAGCACTAGAGATGGGCAAATGTCATGTTTTTGAAAAGGGAAAGAAGCTGTTGACCACTGTGCTTGATGTCCATCACAGGTAAAATTTTAGCATTAATCAAATTCAAATTGTCTAGAACTGAGGGGGAAATGTTGATTACTATGAGACAGCACTGGTTTGTCAAAAACAAGCTATTCAAGAGCAATCTCATTTCCTTTTTTTTTTTTTGGACAGAGTTACTACAATAACAAAGGCTTTAGACATTATATTTGAATTTCTTTAAGGTATTTGAAAAAGTCTTATATTATATCATAGTAGGTTGTGTGGTTTGTCTTTCATTCCCAAAAAGGATCATAACTTCAGGGAGATGATGATATGACTTGCAATTGACTTTGATTTGAGTGAGGGAGGGCTGTGCAAATCACCAGTCTCACTTTCTCCTCCAGAGTCATCTCGGTCCAATGGCCTGATATTCACCAATTTGACTAGAGATGGCCCAGGATGCATTGGGAGACCCTGGCCCTTTTAAGATAAGGTCTTCAGGTTCTCACTTAGAGTAAGATGACACCCATTCAGTGAAGAGGCCTCTTTAAGAAGTGAGTTAAGCCATGAGCCCTTTAAAAAAAAATCAAATTGGGAGGGGCCTGCCTCACGTCTCTACCCAAGCCAATCCATCTTCCATTCAGCTCCCAAAGTGATCTTCCTACCTGCACCCCTCAGTAAACTCCAGTGGCTCCCTATTGCCTCCAGGAGCAAGTACAAAATCCTCTGTTTGACATTCAAAGCCCTTCATGACCTAGCTTCCTGCTACTCTTTCAGTCTTACACTTTACTCCCTACTATGTACTCTGATCTAGTGACACTGGCCTCCTGGCTGTTCCAACAAACAAGACACTCCATCTCTCCAGCCCCAGGCATTTTCTCTGGCTGTCCCCCTGGCCGGAATGCTCTCCCTCCTCATCTCTGCCTGCTGCCTTCCCTGATTTCCTTTAAGTACTAACTAAAATCTCATCTTCTACAGGAAGCTTTTCCCCAACCCTCCATAATTCTAATGCCTTCCCTCTCCAAATGATTTCCTTTTTATCCTGTATATAGCTTATTTGTACATATTTGTTTGCTTGTTGTCTCCCCCAATAGATTAAGAGCTCTTTGAGGATGGCCTGTCACCGCTTTCTGTATCCACAGCATAGTGCTTGGCATAGCACTTAACAAATGTTCATTGACTGAGTGACTATCAAAGCTCTATGGGCAAGCTACAGGGGCTTTGTCTTGTTCTATTTCAATATTTTTATCAATGACTCGAATAACAATATATGTGGGCATTCTTATCAAATCTATAAATGTCATAAGACTCATAATAGATAAATGACCTGGGGACAGAAGACATAAGAAGACTGGAAGGGGAGTGAGGTTGGGTGAGGCTAGGATATAAAAGGTTTTCAATGCTGAAGAAAGGATTTTACATTTGATCCTGGAGTTATCAGGGAGCCATTGGAGTATACTGAGTAGAAGAATGACATAGTTGGACCTGTGCTTTAGGAAAGTCACTTTGGCAGTTGAATGAAGGATGGATTGGAGTGGGGAGAGATCTGTGGCAGGGAGACCAACCAGCAAGCTGTTACAATAGTTCAGGAGTGAGGAAATGAGGGAGTGCACCAGAGTGGTGGCAATGTTAGAGAGAAGGGGGAATATTTGAGAGATGTTGCAAAGGTAAAATCAACAGGCCTTAGCAACAGACCAGATTGGAGAATAGATTTATTCTAAACAGGACAAATGGATGGCAGTTACAAGAAGAGAAATTATAATTTATATTGATGAAAGGAATATCCTAGCAATTAAAGCATCTGATTTCTGATCAGATAGTGCTTTCTCCAGAAGTACCAATAGGATATGTATGGGCAATGGGTCATGAAAGAGAAACAATTCAAACTCTGCATTCTCATAGTATTCAATGAATATTCTAAGCACCACACCTTTGGAGTCCAGCTACCTAGAATCCTTTCTCAATCCACTGGCTTCCGAAGGGACCTTCTGCAGCACTCCTGCTAAAAGACTGGTAGGGCTAATTTCTCCTCCCTGCCCCAGAGACTGGGTTCCCTAGTTAAGACGTGATGTCATGTCATCATTTCCCTGATGTCATGGTCCTCTTTGAGAATGAAGGACAAACAAAACAACACAAGCAGCGTATGAGACCAAATTTGAGGCAAAGGTAGAAAAAAGATACTACCTTGTCAGGAAGACAGAACATGCAAAGCCAGTGTAATTCTGCTGCTAGGGTGACCCATACAGTAATAGGGGAGGGGAGAAATTCCACCTAGACTTGTCATCTGGTAGTTTCCTAGTTTTGACTAATTGTTCTTAAGAGGCAGCTAAGTAGTACAGCAGTAAAGAGAGAAGTAGTCCTGAAGTCAGAAAGACCTGAGTTTAAATCTGATCCCAGATACTTAATAGATGTGTGAACCTGGACAAGTCACTAAACCTCTGTCTGCCTCAGTTTGCTCAATGGTAAAATGGAGTTAATAACAGCACCTATCTCCCCAGGCTACTGTGAAGATCAAAGGAGATAATATTTGTGTAAGTACTTAGCAAAAGTGCCTGGCACATAGTAGGCACTATATAAATGCTAGCTATCATCATCATTATTATTTTTAAATGGGGATCAATCCCTTTGCATTGATGCTGTTTAAGTACTGCAAGTGCTATTAGCACCCTCTAAATTTGGTATCCAGGGGCACCCAACCCTAGACATCTTCTCCAGCTTCCTGATGCATGTGCTTATTCCTTTTCCCACTACAAAATGTGTGCACATTAAAAGAAAAATAAGAAAACAAAAATACAAAGTAATCATTGCCAAGTGTACAAGGAATCCCTGACAATCACACATCCCCCACAGTGGGCACTCCCAAAGTTCTCTTCTTCCTTCAAGCTTCCCATACTTTCCCCAATCTTCCCTATCTCTCTTATACCTTATCTATACCACAATGAGAAAATCAAGACTGTCTTTCTTTAACTGCCTCATTTTGCCTACCTCTCGCCTCAAAACCCCTAAGTATACGTATTTGGCTACTCTTTCCTCCTTTCTGATGAAGAGGTGATCTATCTCCTTATAAAAGTTAAGTATGCAGTCAAATCTTATCTCCCTCCAGGAATTCTAGTAGCACATTTCCCAAATGTGGGATGGATATCTCCACTGAGATGTGCCATCAGCATCTCAAACTTAACAGGTCTAAAACAGGACTCAACATCTTTCCACCTACACTTACCCTTCTTCTAAACTTCCTTGTTTCTGTTGACAGTCCCACAATTTTCTCTGTCGCTCTGCAGCTAGCCTCAGAGTCATCCCTCACTTTCCCGTAGTGCACATTCCCCAAATTCAAAGATTCCTAGTTTTCTAGATTTTACCCCTATAATGTCCTCCTTATCTATCTCATCTCGTTATAATAACCATCTTATCTCGTTTCATCATTTACTTTTCTTCAACTCACACACTTGTAGCTAAGTCACACAGTGAATACAGCATTGGACTTGGAGGCAGAAAGACCGGAGTTCAAATTCAGCCTCAGACTTACAATCTCTGTGACTCTGGGCTAGTCACTTAACCTCTCTCTCAGTTTCTTTATCTGTAAAATGAGGATAATGGCACACACTTCCCAGGATTGTTGTGAGGATGAATGAGCTAATAATTGTAAAACACCTTGCAAACCTTAAAATGCTATATCAATTCTAGTTATCAGCAAGAGCAGCATTATTTCAAACCTTCAATACCTCTTACCTACATTATTGTAATTCTCCCCACAACTGGTTTCCCTGCTTTATGGTCTTTGCCTTTAAACCATCCTCAACACTACTGCCAAAATGATCTTCCTAAAACACAAGTCTATGTCCCTTTTCTTCTGAAAACTTTCAATACCTCCCTTTTTGCCTCTAGGCTAAAATGCTAACTCCTCAGTCTGGTGTCTATGGCCTTCTACAATCCATCTCCAACCTACCTTTCCAGTCTTATTTAATATCCCTCCTTTTCCCTCATTACACATTTCAGCCAAATTGGAATACTAGCTGTGCCCAGGCCTCAATGTTCTATCTTCTACCTCATGCATTTTCCAAGTCTTCCACCATGCTTGAAATTCATTGTCTTACCTCTCCTCAGAATCCTTATCTTACTGCAAGGAAACTCAAGTGTCACATTTCCTGGAAGCCTCCTTGGGCCTCCTAATTGTTAACATTCTTCTTTCTCAAATTACCTGTACTGAGTTACCTGTATACCTATTGTATACTATCTCTGTCCTTCTCCATGTATGCTTCCATCCTAAGATATAACTACCTTTACAGCAAGGTCTCTTGATTTTTCTCTTTTGTATACAATCAGTACTTCGGCACAAAGCAGGTGCATAATAAATATTTATGGTACAATGGAAAAAGTACTGGCTTCAGAATAAATAAGGGTACCAGGGTTCAAATCTCTGCTCTTGGGTTTTCTACCAGAATTACTTAGATAAGTCATTTAATCTCTCTGGGGGCTGAACTAAATCTCACAGATTACTTCATGTTCTCAGTCTTTTATCCAATAAATGTGAAATGATGAAATATTATCTATAGGAATCAAGAAAAGAAAAAAAGCTGATTCTAGCTTGAGAAAGAAGGGAAAAAAAACTTTTTTGAGGAGTGGCATTAGACACTAGACCATTAAAGAATGAGTAGAGGTTTTATTGAAGACAGAGAGGAAGAGGAAGGAAATTCAAAGTAGGAGAGAATATCATAAAACAAGCCACTGAGGTAGCTATTTTGGGTACAGTGAAATAGCATAGTTTGACTGGAGCAAGGTACCAGTGGGAAATAAGATTAAATTCATATATACTGGAAGAATGATTTCTTCAGCAGTTGTAGATGTAGAGTTTAGTTGAATTCATGCTATGTAGGCACAATCTTTGGGGTTCATGCCACTTGATAACAATGTCTTTTTAGTTAATACCAATACAACAGAAAATATTCTCAAAACTTAAGACAGAAATAGCATTCTATCAGACTCCTTTTATGAGCCAAATATAGTCCCACTTCTTAAAGCAGAGAAGATGAAGCAAAAGATAACTACAGATCAACATTGCTCATAAATATTGATTCAAATATTTAAACAAAATGCTGGTCATTCATCATGACCAAGGTCTGTACAACATTATGAAAACAGTCAACATAATTAATCATATTAAAAACAAAAACATCAACAAAAACTGAGGTCCTCCTGACTCCAGGGCCAGTGCTCTATCCACTATGCCAACTAACTGTTCCTCGGACATGATTTTAATGTCATAAGAAGTGACTAGCTAAAACCAAAAGAAAGCATCAGATGCAACAAGACTACACTAGAACTTTTGCCAATAAATACAGGCAAAAAGCAAAGATGCCCACTTTCCCCGTGCTTATTTGATAGAATACCAGTAATGGAAATAAGAGAAAGAAATCAAAAGAGTAAGATTGCCAAAGAGGACTTAAAACTATCCCTATTTGCTGATGACATGAGTGTTTATTAAGAAAATCCTATGGAATCAGCATAGATGTTAATTGAGAGAACAAAATTTTAGGCTACAAAATAAACCCACAAAAGGCAATAGCATTTCTGTATAATTATAATAATAATGCAAAAGGTAATAGTAGAAAAGAAATCCAATTAGAAATAACTACACAATGCATAAAATATTTGGAGGTCAATCGATCAAAACATATTAATGAACTATATCTATTCAGTCACATTCTTCCTTCAAGACCAACTTAAATAGCTGGAAGATTATTTATTATTCATGGCTAAAACATCCCAATATAATAAAAAGGACATCAGCAAACTAATTTTTAGATTTAGTGACATACCAATCTAAGTATTAAAGGGATACCTCACAGAACGCAATCAAATAACAACAAAATTAATTTGGAGAAACAAAAAATCTAAGATGGCCTAGGAAATAATGGATAAAAGCTAGAGGTGAAAGGGGAATAGTATTTCCAGACCACAAACTATATTATAAAACAGCAGTCATCAAAACCATTTGCTATAGTTTAAAAGTAGAAAAATAGATTAGTTGAAAAGACTAGCTACAAAAGAATCATAAAAAAATAGAACTTAAAAATCCAGTCAATAAGCTCCAAATATATAAATTACCTAGAAAAGAACTCCTTATTTGATAAGAATTGCTAGAATAACTAGAAAACAGTTAGGTAGAAATTATAGACTTAGGCCAACATCTTGCATCATACTACAGAATAAAGAGATATGAGAAGGCACTTTTCCCTTCTGCCTTGCAGAGGCAGGAAATCCATGTGTGTTGAGTATTACATACATTTTCAAATGTGGGGATGAATTGATTGGTTTTGCTTTCTTGTTTTCTTTTCTTACTCTCCTTTTTTTCTTTTAAAAAAAGTCTTTGTTATATGACATGGCTCTCTAGAAAGGAATGGGAGAGAATTTCAGGGGGAAATTTGAGTGACATAAAAACAAAAGATACCAATAAAAATTTATTTTAAAATACCACCTTTTAGCAGTAATCATAGTATCCTGGACATTGCCCAAAACAGAATAAATAAGTCAATTCTGATCTACTGTGAATATTTATAATAAAATTCCCTTATAATTTATGTCAACTGCTTTATAGCTTTTTTATAGCCCCAAACTCTGGAAAGTTAGAGCATAGAGTCACTATGTCCTTTCCAGAGATGGAATGAATGATCAATTACCCAAATTCCCCTATCAACCTGATAAGATTATAATTCGCGAACCTTCCTCTAAAGAACATTTGGCATGGAGGTGGAATATGCTTAGTGAGAGGCCACATGGAATTCCTCTGATTGGGACTCAATAGGACTACAAAACTGACACTGCTGTAAACAAGCATATGGCTACTAGATTGATCTCCAAGTCTCTCTGCTTTACCTTTTCTGTTGCCTTTTCCCAGAGCAGCAAAGGGAGAAGTGATTTCTCCCTTTCTGCCAAGAGAATTACTGGTGACCCAGGAGAAGAACATGGAAGGTGCAGAAATGTGTTTATACAAGGTCTGAGATGGAAGTTCAAAGGCACTATTCCTAAAACCCAACCTTCTTGAAAGAGGAAAGAGGTTTTTAATTATTTATGCAGGGTGACCTCAGAATCTAACCTCCTGGCCAGAGAGATTTCCTGGGCAGTTCCAGCTTTAGTTGTTACCTTAGGTCTGATCCCAAATTCAAGAGTTCTAGAGTTGGAGCATTTAGGAATCCACTTCTTAAAGAAAGAGCTCCTCAGTACTGTGCTTCTTGAAAAAGGAAGCAGGTTAACCTATAACTGATGAACTGAAACCATGCCATTGAGTGGGTGAGAGGGGTTGGCAAATTGGGGGGGCGGGCAGGGTATGAGTTGGACCTGGCCAACTCTGCTAATGCCATGATTCCCTTAGAAGATATAAGTACAAAATAAATGGGAAGTTATTCAGAAATTTTCCAAAGTATCATTATTTTCCAGGGGGAATCTAATGGGCTATTTATATGCTCAAGTCTCTGTATGTTCTTACACGCATTCTGTGCATCTTATTTTCTATAGTAAGTGAAATAAAGACTCTCCAATACCCTATATCCATGTTATGTACTGTATGCCACTATAAAAGTGGAAGACCCTTCTATCTTTATTTTTGGAAATCTATTTTTTTGCTGTTGTTGTTGTCCCTTCAGTACTCACAGTAAAAAGTAATGAAAGAAAAATGGACAAAAAGAGGGTAAGCTGCAAGTAGAATAATTAACCACTTGTTGTTGCAGTTGCTCAATATTTCAGATTAGTCAAGGTTTAGAAGTCCTGGTAATGTTATAAAGAAAAATGTTGACTCACTTAAATGGACAACCTTAAAAATGAATCCAAAATAAAGTTAACTAATCCCCAGAAAGCATCAGACAGTTTACTAAAATGAATACCTAAATACCATCCAGCCACAGGTATACACCAACTCTTGGCCCTTTGACTATTTGTTATTAATAGGCCCATAATCAACAATTCTATACGGTTTTCATTCCTCTGGATCAGAGCCTTTTCAGTGTGGCACAAATAAACCAGTAGAAACAAACACAAAAACTGAGCTGAAAGTTTAAATCCTATCTCTTAAATTCTGTGAAGCACAGAGTCTTTCTTAAAGCCTCTGTATATTATTTAAACTTAATATTTAAATAATTTAGATTAGACTGTCAGTTCCTTCAGAGTAGGAATTTTTTTTCTCTTTCTTTTTTCCAGGGTATTTAGCATAGTATCTTGTACACAGTAGGTTCATAATAGATACTTCTTGACTTAGCTTGTTAACTATGCTGGCAACATTGCATACATATGTACATTTAAAAATCGATGGTAATTTTATTCTCACAGCTGGTAGAAACATCAGTTGTCCTGCAGTTGAACCCAGTTGATACTCTAGTCTACAGTAGCCATTTTTCACTAAATCTGAAATAAGAATAAATTTGAGTACAATTATGTAACACACTTATTTTAAACTAATTCATCTTTTCTTAAATTCTACTCATGGATTATTTCTGAGACTGCAATCTTGGGCCTCAAATGCATATTGGGATCTAATGATGACTCAGTACTTATATCTCCCCATAGGATGCTGTAAAATTAACTGAAGAGACATATTTGGCTCCTGTATTTAAAATCAGGAACTCCAGGAGCCAAAAGAACATAATTCAGTTAATATCATGGAATTGGGGAAAGTATTTTACAAGTACTTCACAAAAAGAAATGTGTTGTGTTGACATTACAATACAGGCAAAATCATTATTAAAGAAAAGCATAATTACTTCTCCCTTTTTGATGACTTCACCCACGATCATGCAGCATACTTAAGAGAGATCTCACAAATATGGATAAATTGTGAGAATATTCATATTTAAAATTAGAAAAATAACTGATACTGAATCTACAGGTTTCTACCCCTCCTAATACCTAAATTAAAACCAGATTTGAAATGGCATAGCTCTACTACTTCATCATGTACCATGGGTTTACTCAAGGGATTGGATACATAGCTTTCCATTATTTTCCAAAGAAGCAAAACCAGCTGCTAGACATATACAACAAACTTTAATAGCTTCTGGATAAAGCCACAAATAATTAGAAAATTCATGTGAATCAGATGGACAATTTGTCTTGTGTCTGATTTTACAAATTCTATACAAATATCCATTAGACAGTTTTGTGCTCCATTTGAAAGTATAAACTTCAATAGTGTAAACAAACTAAACTGTTCTCAATATTTATACCTCCTAGCAAAGAACTATGTTGTACTGCTTGCTTTCAGAAATGGTAATGATCACTCAAAATCTTATTCAAGTAGATATTCATTATGTCACAAGGATTCATACTCTAAATGCTCTGGGCTTACATTTTCCTCCTCACTGGTATTAGAGTTCGATCCAAAAAAATAAAGAGCATTTTTTTTGAAACTCAAATGTCATCAAGAGGTGTAGGTGTATTAAAAAAAAAGATTAATGAAATAAAACAATTAATCTGTGTGCTATTTTTTAATGTTTAGCTCAAGAGAGGTAGTGAAGTATTTATGTTTGGGGAGGGGGAGGAGGGAACCAGTATTTACTAAGTACCTACTATGTGTCAAGCACTGTACTAAGCACTTCATAAGGATTTGATCCTCACAACAACACTGCCAAGTAGGCATTGTTATGATTCCCATTTTATAGTTGAAGAAACTGAGGCAGGGCTTAAATGACTTGCCCAGGGTCACACAACTACTAAGTGTCTGAAGGTGGGTTTTAATTCATACCTTCCTCATTCTAGGTTCAAGACTCTATCTACTCTATCACCTAGCTACCTAGCTAGAAAGAGGAAGCCAGCCTCAAGACAGGAAACCTTGGTCAACTCTTACCTCTGACACATATTGATTGTGTAACCCTGAAAAAGTTACTTAAAATCTCAGTGCTCTAGGCAATTCTCTAAGATTATAGGTTACACAGAAGATGTGGCCTCACATTGGTTGAGGGACGTCCGTCACCAAGGAGTTTGGGACATTATGAAACCCCAAATCCAGTCCCCGTCTCTGTAACAATTTAGATTTGAAGATCTCTCCCACCCATTAATAGGCCATGTGACCTGATTATGTCATAGGAAGCCTAAGTCACATGTGGTGGGAGGAGCTTGTTGAGAGGAAAAGTAAAGTGGGTCACAGGAAATGCAGAGAGCAGTTAGAGCTGGGGGAGAGAGCAGACCTGTGGTGGCTGTGAGTATGTTTGTGGGAAGGCCTCAGCAGGGGGTAGACGGTTTGGGGATGGCAAGGCTCCATGCTGTAAAGCTGTGTATTGAATTCTTTGCTGCTGTGGTAGATTGGGCTCATCGGTTATGGGACCTAGTTCTTTGGTGTCTGAATAAATGTTTTAATTCTTCTACCTTCTATATGGAGAGTCTCCTATATTTTGCAATACAGAACCACATAGGCACTTTGACAGTTATCATCTATATCGTGATTACTGCCTTGCTAATACAGTCCCACTCCCCCTATTTAGTCCTAACAAATTAAATTAGGGAGAAATGAGAGCTCTTTGCAAAGTGTTAGCCTCTCCTGGTGGAGATATGTTGGGACAAAGGATGGAGATCATAGGCTGTACTGTCCAGAAAAAACAGAAATAAGCAAACAAATGGTAACGGGGTAGGTGGAAAGATAAAGGAAAAGTCAGGGTTAGGATGAAAATCCATCCCTACCTAGATTATGCTGCAGTTTAGCCAGTCAGTCACGGTCTCAACTACGTGCCAGGTACTGTGTTAAGCACTGGAGATATGAAGAGGCAAAAGACAGTCCCTGCTCTCAAGGAGCTCACAGTCTAATGGGGGAGAAAACACACAAACAAATTACAGCTGTCTCTCTGGAATTAAATGTCAAATATTAACTCAATTCATTTGAATTTTTTTTATTCCTACTTTTTCTATTGGCACAATCCTAATACATTAAGGGGAGATCAAGAAATAATTCCTAAAGAAGATGGGATTTGGGGGGCAGCTAGTTGGCACAATGGATAGAGCATCAGTCCTGGAGTCAGGAGGACCTGAGTTCAAATTCAGTCTCAGACACTTAACACTTACTAGCTGTGTTACCCTGGGCAAGTCACTTGACCCCAATTGCCTCACAAAAAAAGGATGGGATTTTTCCTGGAACTTAAAGGAAGCCCAGGAAGCTTGGAGGCAGAGGTGAGAGTAGAGAATTCCAGGCATGAGAAACACCCAGTGAAAATGCATGATGTCAGGAGATGGAGCATCTTATGCTAGGAACAATGTAAGTCAGCATCAGCTTCACTGGATTACAGAATAGGTGGGTGTGGACAAGGTATAAAAAGGCTGGAGAGATGAAGGGCTTTGAACAACAAATGCAGGATTTTACATTTGATCCTGGAAGTGATAGAGAACCATGGTGGTTTACTGAGTAAGGAGATGACATGGTTAGATTTGTACTTTAGGATGTTCACTGTGACAGCTGAATGAAAGGTGGACTATAACGGAGGAGCTCGGTATTGAAAGATTTAGCAAAGGTTCCAGTGATTACATGATTAAAATAAAAGACAACTCTGTCATCTACATGAACTGATACAGAGCAAAGTAAGCTAAGCCAAGAAAATAATACACACAATGACCACAACAACATAAATGGAAAGAACCACAAGTACACACACAAAAAAAACAAAGTAAATTTTGCACAATCACAAGCAACAAGTATGACTTGAAAGAAGAGATATCAGAAGACTCCGTCAACCCATTCCTTCAGGAAGATGTGAGGTTCATGGGTGCTGCCCAGTATATATACATATATATATATATATATATATATATATATATATATATATATATATATATATATACACACATATACATATTTTCAGACTTTTCCAATGCACTGATTGATTGGTTGTGCTGGGTTTTTTTAATCTCTTGTTTTTCTTTTTTGTTTTCCTTTAAAAATACTATTTGTTATATGGAATGGCTCTCTAGGAAGGGGTAGGAGAAGAGGAGGACCATTGGAGAAAATGACAATGATGTTTAAAAAAATTAATTTTAAAAAAAAGGAAAAAAAAGCAAAAAACTCTGTCTCTGGAAAATCCGGTTCTGTGCTCCTCTCCCTCTACCCACTCCCAGTGCCTCCACAAGAATGGATCTGCAGTGCACAGATGGATGTCAAGGAGAAAGAAAGGATTTTATTTGTTGGCCATTATTTATGAACAAATTTAATCTTCCAAAACAAGCCATTCCAGATATTTAGTGATACTTGTATTTATAAATACACACACACATCACTATATAGTAATACTTGCTAATGGTCAGTCAACAGCATCGATTAAGCGCTTGCTCATTAAGTCATGCTCAACTTTTCATGACCCCATTTGGGGTTTCCTTGGCAGAGATACTAGAGTGGTTGGCCATTTCCTTTTCCAGCTCATTTTACAGATAAAGAACTGAGACAGGGTTAAGTGACTTGCCCAGGGTCACATAGCTAGTAAGTGTCTGAAGCCACATTTGAACTTAGGTCTTCCAGACTCCAGGCCTGGCACTCTATCCACTATGTCATCTAGCTGCCCATTAGTGGTATTTTTATTTAGCTAGTGGTCAGTCAATAAGCATTTAATAAGTGCTTACAATATATTAAGTGCTCCCTGTGCTGGACATACAAAGAAAGAGGAAAAAAACACATAGTTCCCTCCCTCAAGGGGTACATATTCCCATGGGAAAGGTCACATGTAACTAACTGTGTACATGTAAGTTATTTACAGAGTAACTGAAAGGCAATCTGAGAAAGGAGGCATTAGCATGGTAGAGGGGACCGGAGGGGACTGGATAAGGTGTCTTACAGAAGGATTTCTTGTAGGAAGCTAGGTAAACTAAGCAGTGGAGGTGAGGGGGAAGAGCATCCCTCAACGCAAAGCTTCTTATACAGAAATGAGAAATCCATTTTCTTACACTGAACTTTGGGATCCTGCTTTCCTATATGGCACCACAGTCCCAATAAACTGCACTAGGAGCTGAGATCCATCTCTCTGTAACTGAGGACATGTACTGTCTAGAAGAGACCAGTGCTGGAGATGATGGTGATAACAACTAAACAAGTAGAGAAGATTTTATGAGAAAACCAGCAATCACCCTTGAAAGAAGAAGGGAGACAAATCACATGCGATCATGCCTGTTAAAAGACACTAGTGAGGAATGAAGGAAATGAAAATTTACTAAGCACCTTATCCATACTGGGCACTGTGCTAAGCAATTTACAAATACTGTATCATTTGTTGCTCACAGTAATCCTGGGAGATAGTTGGAATTATCTCCATTTTGCAATTGAGGAAATTGAAGGAGGTAGTTAGTAAGTGACTTACTTGCCCAGGATCCCACAGCTAGTAAGTGTCTGAGACTGAATTTGAACTCAAGTCCACCTAACTCCAGGCCCAGCATTCTATTCACTGTGCCACCAGCTTCCTCCAATATAAGTGGGGATGGTTTCCCCTTCCCAATAGGCAGAAATGCTAGGCCAGAAATCCAGTATGCCTATAATGTTCTCATGCAGAGATTCATTCAAAGTTACTTTTAAAATGGTCTAAATGAAGAAAAACTTATAAAGGACAAATTACTTGCTATTCTTCATGAGGCAATCTGCAACATCAAAAAAAAACCACACCACAAAAGGATATAATTTTAAAACCTAGACAGAGAAATAACCAAGGTTTCTTTCAAATTTCACTACAAAATTCAGAAACACAGTGATGAGAACCTGTTCCTAAACAACTTGAAACAACTAACACCTAAGCACATGTTAAATATCAAAACAAAACATTTCTACAACATCCCAATCCCGACATGGTGATGAAAAGCAGTCTTCATCTGATTCAATCAGACCATATTCAAAGCAGGTGGTTCTGATCATTATTTTAACAAAATGTGCCAGCTTCTCCTCCATACAACAGTAATATCACGATATTTTTTTTAAATAAGACATGAAGTATCAGAAAGGAATGTTTTACAAATCCGAAATTGAGTAAAACTCAATTCATCCATTCTCAACTGAAAAGTACCTAGTGCCTCGATCACTAGCATGAGGTGCTCTCTACATAAGAAGAGTAAGAACAAGGAAACAGCTGGAGATTCTAATTCTTCTAGAAGAATTAGTACAAAGTTCTTCAAATCACTGCCATTCAACATGAGATTTCTGTCATCATTTTGTCCATCTTTAGGCAAACAGGATTAATTCCTGCAAGATAGACTTAAGTGTAGATTTGGTATATTAATTTCCTACGATTCAATATTTAAATGCTTACTTTGACTCACTTAAAAGTAATCCTTAGTTTGATTCACAATGAAGAAATTTCAAATTGCTAAAATAAATTGAGTGATAATAAAGAACAACATTTAATAATTTGCTACCCAGTTACGCCACATTAGTAATCTCATTAAATATTGGCAGCAATACCTCTATCTATCACTAGTATCAAAGGAGGAGTACCAGGTTTCTCACAAGGGAGAGGAAAGGAAAAAAGCAAAATAATTTGCATGTTTTTATGTGCAGTATATTTTTTATAGAAGTCACGGGTTTTTTAAAAGACTTTTTCAACACTGCACCAATATTTTATAGATTTTTTTTTAAATGTGGTAGAAGAAACCTGCATCTAAGATCGCAACCAAAGAAAGCCATTAAAAATAGGAGGGAAGAGAAGAGTTCATTAAAATGCATTCTGAGTCTCAAAATATTAGTAAAATATAGGAAGAAGAGCTGAAAAAAGAGATGACAAGCTTTTTAAAGACTGTTTTCTATCCAACTCCAATTGTTTTTAAAGACTGTTTTCTATTCAACTCCAATTGGTTTGTTTATGGAGAAAAAAATTCCAGACTATTAGTCTGTAGCACTGAATAATAGAGTTCCTTATTCTGCAAAAAAAGAGTTATATCCAAGTAGCTTTAAAAAAAATGTATCACTATGTACAATTTTGAGCCCTTAGGCTCTGCCTAAATGTAGTTCTAATCAAGTTTTCAAACTTAAGCTACTATTCATGGTAAGTTTCAGATATTTTGAAAATTTAATTAATTTCTGAAACCATTAGGTTAAGAAAAATAAGACTACCTAGAGTGAATGCAAAGTATACTTCAGGACAAATATTTAAACATGGGAGCAAGGGATACTCACACAACAATCCGCACACACCTGTTATTGCAAAATTCAACATGCACACAATTGAAAGGGCATTTGTGTTCACAAATCAGGTAATTATATTTGTAACTACCCATCTGCAAGTGCAATTACTCAGTCTGTTGCATAGAAAAGCAGATTTCTGCAGGTGTTTCCTTACTAGCTTTCCTTCAGAATCTAGTTGGCCTTTATGTTTCAGGATCTAGGCACACACTAGTTTCTCCTACTGAATCCCAGTCTCACTGTGGCTAAGTGTTTACATTCTGGGTTCACGGAGAAATGATTTTGTAATCTGATCAAGCTTTCTCTCCTTACTGTAACAACTGATATTTTAACGTTCCTCATTTAAATGCTGAGGTTAAAGGGTGTCAAGTAGGTTTCACAACCACCTTTGAAACACTTGGGTGTCCCACAATACTCGGTTTAAGCGAGTGCATAATATTCTAGTATGCTATGGGAACCAAAATGACAGTGGGAGAAAAAGGGGCAGGGTTCGTGGCCTTCCTCCCTTAGAATTCCAAGCTTGTTTCAGGTGCTAAGTAATCAACTATACATTCATCTGCTTACATACTGGATTCCGTAAGAAGATGGTAAGTGATTTTTGAAGGCTGGGACTATTTCTTGTTCTTTGTTTTTTGTATATCCAGCACCTAACACTATGCCTTGCACATAAATCCTCATTGAATTGAATCTGAATAAAAAAGCATAATATTGAGAAGCATATTTGTTCAACATTTAGCTGTCCTGAACTTGAGAGACAGATATTTTCAATTTCTTAGCAGGATCTCTATATTCATTAATACCCAACTTATAAGTCAAAAATGTTCATGTACAGCTTATCTGTGCAGGTATACTATAAACTGAACATGGTTTAGTCTCTTTTCCCTTAGAGCTGGTAGTAATATTACTGGTGCCACTGAGTGTCATTTTCAAGTTTATGGGAATAAAATATGGAAAAGAAGAACTACAGAATTTTAGAGTTAGAAAGAGATACACCTTCATCCCTCCTTCATTTTACAAATGAGACCACTGAGGCCCAGTCCCTTGTCTCCACATTCTACACGCTTATACTAACAAGGCCTTCAAAAGGAAAGAAAGGGAGGAAAGGAAGGGGATGAAAGGAAAGAGAAATCAGAGGAAGAGGAGAGCGCAAGAAATAAGAAGTACCATGCTGGGGTGAAATAGAAGGTGGGGAATTTGAGAGTACTCTCAGATTACATCAAGAAGCTGCCCATCAATACTGTCAACTTGAATGTTAAAAACTTCAGGTATGGGTTTTTGTGGTCTGTTCATTTGAAAATTTCTGTAGACCTAGGATTTTATTTTACTCTTTAAACCTGCATCACTATCCAGAATATCGATACCAAATAAAGGGAAAAAGTAACCTGCTTTTAAAAAGCAGTATGTAACACACCAACATTAACTCAAAAGGTCTTTTTCTTATTTTTCTCATTTGTTAATCCAAAAGCCTCACCGGGAACTAGGCAATAATTAAAAATATAAATTACCATTTTGTGAAAGACATGAAAAATGTTAAATACTAAATTAAATGACATGGGGTATCTATTTCAGCATCTAAACATCTCCCTGGGAAATTCTTGGACATAAAAACTGGAGAGACAATTACAATTCTATGTGTACATATTTTTTTTAAAAATCGTTTTGTCTTTCTACACAGCATGTTCCAGTAATTCATATTAGGAACACTCCACCCAATTCTTTTGCCTTTTGATGCTAGGCTTCTGTTCTTTTGATCTTTTGTTATACTATTCCATTCCAATTTTATTTCCCCAGGACACAGCTACTGTACCTTTCCCAACTAAACGAACCATAAACAGAGAAAAAAGTCCACATAAAGCACAACATTTAAAATGGCTAAAAAGCAAAACAAAAAAACTTTTGGATACAATTCGTCTTTCACAAAAAAGCTAATTGTTGGCTGTCATTTTTCCAAGCCTGTATTAGAACCCTCCTAATAATTAAATATTAAACCCAGATCTTAACGGATTTTTTTTCAGATAGTTATCAACAGCTGCATTTTGTACTACCCTGGCCAGTACATGACCAGTTAATTTGAAATATTTATGTTTCTTAGAAACAGGAAGATTAATTAGGAATGTATAACTAGAAAAAAGTAGAAAGCAAAATAGCCTGAAACAATACAAGCCCTTCTCCAAGTGGCAGATAAATTAGCTACAAGTTGTATATCTCCACTGCATATACAAAAAGATATTGCAGATGAAAACTGTGGAATCAGATGAAAGGTGATTTAAATGCAAACTGGGGGAAAAATGAGTGAGAATAAAAGGGCCTTCTTAGCTAAACATAGAGTCTTTTGAGATTAGTATTATGATTTAAGTCTACTTCAAAATGGTCTCAGCCTTATTAAAATTACATTAAAACTAGCCCTGATGCATTTGCATTTAAAGGGTTGTCTAACACTACTTAGCAGGCACTGAATTCAGTCTCTATTGATTTACAGTATTAAGGCACTACAATCGCAGGAATTTTCCAGGATAAAGGACATTAATACTCTGAACAAAAGGGTTTAAGGATACAAGTCAGCAGGAACATGAAAATGAGAACTTACATTTATTTGCAGAACAGAACATATTCATAAGCAACAGGAAAACAACACAGTTTATGATACAAGGGAAAATATTATTCCATTATAAGCAATTCTTCTTGGGCCTTGCCACTAGGAACAAATCCAGTTGGGCACATTATACCATCGTGTGAATGCATAACCTGAGAGAAGACAGATAAGAAATGCCTTTTTAAAAAATTTCGAATTGTCTTACAGTTAGTAACTTTCATCCCTTCATGTCTATGGTCCAGAGAAAAGGATACCTTGTATTTCTATAGTTACATGATGATGAAACAGAGACTGGGGAAAAGGAGCCTTTGGTAAAGATCAATTTGCAAAAAGCAGCAACAGACCAAAGAAAGGAAAGAAAGGAGTGCCCCCTGGGGAAAAAATTGTGGGAATAAATACATTCTTGGAGCTGACTCTTTAATCAGCAAGGAATCAACATAAGGGTTAGGCCTGATAGTTTGATTGTTTAAACTGTCAAACAAGCAATCAATTCAGTCAAACAACCTGTTTGATTAAGTCTTTTGACTATGTGGTCCACAGTTATTTGGCTTCTTATGTACACTGCCTTAGTGACTTGTCAAAATCACAGTCCTTTTAAAGATTAGAACAAAAGTCTCCATCATGCTTGCAGAGAAATAGTCCACATGAGGGAGAGGTAAAGAATAGATAAAATAAGAAAGTAACTGAGGTTAAGAAATTCCTAAATGTTAATCAAGTTACGTACACAATTCTATTCCTAACTGGAATAGCTCATTTAATTCTAAGCTTTCTCAGGAAGAAATAAATAGTAACTATGGACACATAAAATATTATTATTATTATTGAAATATGACACGTTAATCCACTTCACTATGGTTTATGAGAGATTAATTCCATTTTTAATTTGGGAGAATCCCATTTTTATGGGTCACAAAAATAAAGGCTTTTAAAAATTAAATATTTTAGGAACAATAGAAAACAAAATCTAGGGATTGCATGGTTATATCCTGAAAAGCCAAATCAGAACTTGTGGAAGACAGCATAAATTAACAAAAATGAGGGAAAAAAAATGTGTAAAATTAATGGTAAGCATAAATTTCACAAACTTAAAGACGTAGTTAGTAATTTTTGTGACAGTGATACATTCTCAACAGAGAAATGAACGCAACAAAACTTGAAATTAAATCTGGTTTCTTTTTAATTATAAAAGGGTATTTGCACAGATTAAAGAGAAAAGTGTTTTTGAAATCTCAGATTCTGAGAGATTTTTTCAGGGTTTTTTTTTAAATGTATGGAGTTGCTTTTTCTTTTGTTTTTGTTTTCATTTTATTTCAAGTAGGGATCATCTGCTAAAGTGATTTGAGTTTCTCCCTATTTATCCATTTCCTGGGATTGGACATTGATGGATATCTTAGTTTCCTCTCTTTGCTTGCTAGTTATATGTTTAAAACCACAAACATACTACTCTATAATTTGCACTTACACAGAAATAAAAGTCCAGGGATTTGGTAAATGAAAATGGAGCACACAGACGCTTTGCTATAAGCCTTTAATGCATAAGGGTGGGGGGTGGGAGGAAAGGGAGAGAATTCTCAAAGTTTTCATACAGTTAACTCTGTTTATAGCTGCCAAGTAAAGAACCTAAATTCAAGTGCTTTATAATTGTTACAAATTGTGCCAAAGTACAGTGTGTTACAATAAATTATGAAGCTTATCTAAATTATAAAAGTAATTAAACTTTCTTCAGATACTCATAATTCTGCCCTCCATAAATTTTCTACTCATTGCATATTCAACAGCTAAGTGTGCCAGTAAAGAAAAAATAAAAGAAATAAACCCCCTTCCAAGAACAGCTATGCATATATAGTCATACAACATATCTAAAAAAGGAAAAGCATAAACAATTACTTTCAAGATTTTCAAACCATGGCAAATGGTAATACAAATATTTATACTCCAAGCAATTTTCTTAGAACCTCTCTTTTGTTTTGTTTTCCTTTTATCATTATTATAGACATTCATTTTAACATGAGTTTTCCTCCACATCTCAACATTTCCTACTGCTGCATGAAGCCATAAATCTTTGTTAGCATATTACTGTACAATCTGTTGCAATAATAACAAAAATAATGAAAACAACAGTAACCCAGTTATGTGGTGCTTTCCATTCCCAACAGATCCCCAAATTCTTCACCAGCTTCACATGGTGAAATATGCATAGGACCTATCAACTGAAGAAAAGCAGTTGCTGGGAATGTGATACAGCTGCTACCCCAGATCAAACTGGAGTTCTTTTTAGAACAGGAAGTAAAAAATAACCTATTTGTTCAAAACCACCAGGGAGTCTGTGGAGGATGATACAATTCCCAGGTTTAAATTTAACGAGGGACCTGAATTGACACCCTGCTCCTCATAAAGAATGAGTCTATTTCCATACGATGTAATATTATGATGTTTTCCCTGTGGATCAAATCAGCAGAGCAGGTGGGCTGTGATGAAGGGAACCCTTGTTCTATTATAAATATCTTCAATAATTAGCAAACATGATGAACAAATTAAGAAAAAGCTTATGAAAAATGAACTCATATAGGTTAAGGCCTGAGTTTTTAAAAAGTTTCTTGGGGTTAAAGTCTCACTTTTCCTTCGGAATCTAATTTTTCTATTATAGACAGAGCAATTCTATTTTCTGGATATATCCCAATTTAACTAAAACACTTATTTTATAAACAGAAAAGAAAATGGGTTTGAACAAGATATATTTATGCAATTACCACATCTAATAGTCAATTATGTGTCCTCCTTACATGAACAGATAAATAATATATGCACATACATTTGTCAACCTTGCATGTGAGAGAAAGAAGAAATTTAAAGAAAAGAAAACTCATTCTGGAGGCAGTTTTCATTATTTAATATTAGAAGTAGGAATGGAATATTTTCTTTCAAAAATATTTAAAAACCATGATCAGAGCACTTTGGCTTGGAGCTTTAAAAACAACAACAGCAAGCCAAAGTGCCTTTTATTACACCAATCTACCTGAGACTTTAGATTTGCCACACTAGTTAATTTTGTCTCATAAAATTTTTGAAAAGCATTGAAACTTTCAAGTATAAGCTTTATTCACAAATCATCCTTTCTTTTATCTTTCTTCTTAATCACCAAACATTGAGTAGGAAAATTTCTTCAGAGTATTCCAAAGTAAAGATAGGAGTAAGCCTGCAGTGTTCAGAACAGGTTATTGTGAGAACTGGATCAGATGTGTCACACTTATAAAGTATCCATTAGCCAAAGCTACATTGAAATGAGAGAGAGAAAAAAAACCAAGAACTATGACATCCACATGAATGCCAGATTAATTCATTATGATCAGTGCTACTACAATGAACACCAAATTAATTCATCACAGTGGAATACACAAAGCTCTACCCACTTGTTATACCTAGTGACAAAAAAATAATAGCATGATTAGTCTCCACCAGTGTGATGCATATAGTTAGGGGCATGGCTGAAAAAGTCACTCACGCAAATTGCCCCCACGATTTTTTGCAATGAACTTCTGTGGTAGTATCTTTTTAAAGTGGGATCAAGGCTTTTTGTTTGGATCAAAAACAAAACAAAAATATATGATTACCAACAAAACTCATTTTTATCCAGACTAGGGAACCCTTGGTAAGGAAACCCCTCCACCAATGCAGACATGAAACTACTCTGAAACATAAATGCCTAACTAAAAAGTGACCTGAGGACACCGAGACATGATGATTCACTCTCTTGTTAATGACATAAATAAACAAAATCAAATGGAGTATGGCAGATAAATAGACAGTATTGACCTATGTACCCTACTTACCACTTTTATCCTTCAGGATGACTCTATCGCCTTAGAAATGGGACAGGAAAAATCTAGGACCAACAGCCACGGAGCACATCAATGACCAAGTTGGCATCGTACAGTAGAAAGAGCATTAGCTTTGCAGTCAGATGACTTGGGTTCAAATCCTACCCCTATCAATTACTACCTAAATGACCTTGGGCAAGTTGTTTGATCTCCGGACCTCAGGGTTAGATGACATGAGTGTGGTCCCTAAGTGTGTAGCTCTAAATCTACGATCTTATGATGATCTATGATGTAGGCTGTACTATTATTATGATTGATGTAGCAGCACTGCCTCTCCAGTAAAAGGGCAGTAACTCTGTGCAGTGGCTCTCTCCAACCCAGACATGAGGCTCTTCGGACAGATTCAGGTTGCACACCAGCAATTTTGGTAGCTCAGTCCAACAGGAAAATGCCAAAGTGCTCAAGTGCACTTTCAATTCACAGTTGTTGTAAAGCACTGTAACATTCCTTCTGTAGAGATATAAAACCCACCATTTCCATTAACCAACTTCACTAACTACTTTCATGCCCGAAGGTAAGGAAAAAATCTTGAAGAGTTTTAAAAGATACATGGATGGAGTGATGGTAAAAAAAAAACAACATTTTCCTTACATGCCTAACACATTTTCTGGTAATAAACCAAGTGATCAGGAAGTTGCACAAAATATTTTAATCTAATCTGTACATGGCATCACTTAAGTCCCAGGATTTATGTATTGACCTTCCAATAATTTAATTTTTTAACAAGAAGATTTTTCTCATCTTGAAGCAAGAAAGACCACAAAGCCTTTGGTCATGGACAAATTCTGAACATTTTGGCTATCTGGGGTGATAGTGAATGGCAATACTGGTTGCATTGCCTATAATGTCATTCATAGTAATCAGAAGACTTGGGATCAAGTTCTGGATCTTTGGCCTGCTGACTTTAGGCAAATCAGTTAACCTTTCTTGGACTCAGCTTCATCACATGCAAAACAAGAATCACTAAAGTCATTCCAGAACAAAATCCTATTATCCTATTTCAAATTGCCCTTATTGGGATATAGAATGTCATGGCCCTCTGTTCTTGGCTAAGTAGCTATTCCCCCTCCTTTGCCTGTATAATAGAAAAACATTCTAGCAAATTCTAAAAGTACAATAAAAACAAACATGAAACATAAATTTATCTGCCTAGCATGGACTAAGAATCTGTTTAGAGATTCTTGTATGTGAACACTATTTTCCTGTTTGGGAACAGGGGTACAACAGAGACACTCTAACCACAGAAAGAAGAAAGCATAAGAAAGAACATTTCTAATGACTGTAACGGTTCTGAGGAATAAATATTTTGCTAACAGCCTATATCACAACCTAACAGATACAAGATATTCCCCGAACTCAGCAATTCATATCTTCCCTCCATACATTTGGGTTGTCTCTGCTGCCTGTAATATACTCCCTATCACTGTTGAGGGGACCACCAGACTCTCAGTCCCCCAGACTTACAACATAAGTGTAATCCTATGACACCTCCTCCTATCTCCTATCCCATATATCTGTTGTCGAGGCCTGTTGATTTCACTTTTGCAGTATCTCTCAGAGAGGTTGCTTTCACTCCTCTGATGCTGCTATCACCCTAGTATAGGCCCTCATTTCCTCATGCCTGGACCATTATAACAGCCTAATGGTTGGTCTGCCTGCCTTGAGTCTCTCCCGTACATTCGGATACCAGAGTGATTTTTACTAAAGTCACTCTTCTACTCAATGAACTCCACTGGCTCTCTGTTATCTCTTGGATCAAACACAAAATCCTCTACCCTTCCAAGTCTTTTGTAAACTACCCCCAAACCTCCCCCAGTGCCACCTTGCAGTCCTCTCACACCCTACATTGCTGCCATGCACTCTCTCTTCCAGTGACACTAGCCTGTTTGATGTTTTCCAAACAGTCAGTAATCAGCAATTATTAAGCGCCTACTGTAGGCCAAGCATTGTGCTAAGTGGTAGGGATACAAAGAAAGACAAGAGACAGTCCTTGTCTTTTAGGAGCTCACAATCTACTGAGGGAGACAACATACAAACAACTATGCACAAACAGGATAAATAGGGAATTATCAACAGAGGGAAGGCATGAAAATTGAGGGACTGAGAAAAGTTTCCTGTAGAAGGTGGGAATAAGACCCTCCAGTTCTTGGCTCTGGACATTTTTACTAGCTGTTCCCCATGCCTAAGATTATCTCCCTTCTCAATCTTCCACTCCTGGCTTCCCAGGATTCTTTGAAGTTATAGTGTAAATCACACTTTTTACAGGAAGCATTTCCTGTTCTCTCTTAATTCTAGTGCCTACTCTCTATTATTTCCAAATTATCTTGTATAGAGTTCTTTGCATGTTGTTCCTCTTTAGATTTTGAATTCCTCGTGGGCAAGCACTGTCTTGTGCCTTTCTTTGTATCTCCAGTGCTTACCACAGTGCCTGGCACATGGTAGGTGCTTAATAAATAAACGCCCACTGACTGTATGTACTTCCTTGTGTCCACTTCTTAGAATCCTTAGTTTCCTTCAAGGTTCAGGTCATGATCCATCTCCTGTCAAAAACTTTTCTTGATTCCTTTGTTAATGCTTTCTCCTCCCCCAAATTATCATGTACATGCTAATCTGTTTACATATTGCATCTTTCCAAAAGAACATAACCTTCTTGAAGGCAGGGGCTGTTTTTTTGTTTGTTTTGTCTTGGTTTGCTTTGGCCAAATCTTTGTAACCCTGGTGCTTAGTCACTCGGTCAGTGCTTGCTGGGCTGATGGATTACAGTGAAATCAGCTCTCCTAGAAGCTAATAAGCCCCTACCACTGGATGTTTTCAAGCAAATTCTGGTATGCTATTATTCCAATATGCTGTGCAACAAATTCTTGCACTTATGGAAGGTTGGACTAGATGTCCTATAAGGCTTTTTGCAACTTGAATGTCTATGATCCCAAACACAAAGCTAAATGCAAGGCTTTAGGGAATAGCAGAGAAGACTGAAAGTATTTAAGAAAAAAATAAAAGGAAGAGAACTTTAAGTGTCCTCTGAAGCACCACAGTCTGCTGCTAAAAGTGCTGATAATGAGCAATAGTGCACTGAAAGGACCAATGAAACTAAATTTTGTACCAGTTCATTTCAGCACATCCTGTTTATATGACTATTTAATGAGTCATTCAGCCAGGATGATTTTCTGTCTGAATATGTTAATTGCCATTTTTTCATAGCTCTCTATTAAACAGAAAAGATAAAATAGCCATGTTCATGTTTTTAAGCTTTATCAGCCTTCCGTCCTCAATAGAATGGGCAACAAGAATGAGTAAGAAAAAACGGTTAGGATTTTTTGCTGCTTTTGTCTTCTTTTATTTTTCTATTAAATGTTTAGTCCTTTTAACATGTATTGGCACTTGGGACACCACTTGAATTTAAAACATATGTTAGAGTTAGCATTAAAGTGAAAATGAAATGAGGTGGTACTCCCCCATATGCCACTGGCTTCATTAAATCTGAAAGACTTCCCTCACACTATGGTGCTGCAGTACCATGCTTCTGGCCAGTAGTGAACACTCACCGCTCCCTGCCTTTAGCAGTTAAGCATCCCTAAGGACTAGTGGGAAAAGAGACAATTATAGGACTTGCAAGTAAAAGTTTACCATCATTCTAGTATGATCCTTCTTTCTGATTCAGCGCTACTCACTTTGTTCAATTAGCTTATGTAGGCAAGCAGATTTCATTGAGACAGCTCACCTAAATAAAAAAACACAACTCAAACTGGTAAAAAGAATAATCCGAATTCATCAAAATAAAAAAAACACAACTCAAACTGGTAAAAAGAATAATCCGAATTCATCAAAATAAAAAAAACACAACTCAAACTGGTAAAAAGAATAATCCGAACTCATCAAGGAGAATGGAATATTTAGGAAAAAAAGAAAACTCTTGTTCAAAAGTTTATATTCCTAAAATCCAGATTTTATAGCTTCTAGAACATAGATTAGGGAGAAATTAATTTTCATTTGATTTTGAATCATGGAAAGGCAACAACATTAATCAGTATCCTTATACTTGTACTAGAAAATAAACAAAAGAACCTCGGCGAAGGAGACAAAAATTCTCACTTCTCATAAATCCAAACCCCATTTCCTAACAAATGATAGTACTCACGTTTTTATTTATAGAGTTTCCAGTACCTTAGTACTAGACTTAAGGATTTACATGAAATCAAGCAAGATATACAGCATTATACTGAATTAGAGGAAAAAAGCCATAAGTCATAATGTCACATTTTACTCCTATTTTGTTTATGAATAGTAAATTGTCAGATTAATAGTACTCAACAGCTTGTTGACATCTAAAATTTTTCACAAAAGAAAACTGGTACCATAAATATGAATCTCCAGTGGCAAAAGGTTTATTGGTCTTTGTCCTTCATTAAAGGAACTTTATAAGTCATGTTTGTTCTTTTGAGTAGCAAATAAAGCTACTGAAAAGGGCAGGTTCAGTTTTAAAAGAGACAGATATGACCTAAAGGGAACACATTTTACTATAGTGAAATAAACTGAGGAAACAGTTTGCAGATTAAAAACCCTTGAAAGGAAGCATCATCTTTGGGAAAAAAAGTCTTTGCTGAGGAAAACAGCTGGAAACAGGAAGCTTTTGTGCTTTCATCCTGCCTGCTTTGATACTACCGCATCCCCATATCATAAAAAAGCAAAGAGACTGATGTCAGCTGCATCTTATTTCAACTACTGGGGGGGGGGGGGGGTGTGGAAAGAAGGCTTTGTGGATTGTGAGCCGCATCATCCTAAGCAAAAAAAAAAAAAAAAATCCTTACAAACACTAAAAATGAAATAGTAAAGGAGAAATGTCAGTAGATACGTATCAACCTCAAAACAACATTTTTAAAAGGTTTAACAGCTGAAGAGGAACACCAGTTATAGCAGCTCAATTGTTTCCCCATATAATATTACATTTCTTTGAACAATCTGAGAACCACTGAGTGGGACTCACTCCTCAAGAACGTAAGCTAATTATATCATGTTTCTCTCACTAGCAGTATCTATTTCCATTTAATGCAGGTAGGTGTTAATTCCCCACCCCCACCCCCTTCATTCTAATGTATTCTTATGCCCTTCACTTAAAAAATTAATCCTAGATTACATAATCATATAAAGAAATAGGTCTTTAGTATTTGAGAAACTTTCCTCTATAAACCCAATATAATTTCCCTCACACTTGTGCCTTGAAAAACATATTCTTACTAGTCCATATTTACTAGTATGATTAAAAAAACTTATTTAAAAACTTTGTACTGTCAGATTGCACAAGTCAGATGAGGAAGAAACTCTACAAACAGATCATACAAATGAAATAAATCAGTTTATTCTTCTGTGAAGGTCACACAGGTAGTAAGTGGCAAACCCAGGATTCAAACCAGGTCCTCTGACACTGGATCTAGCACTCATTAAAATGCACAAACTGACCATCTTTTATGGTGTTTGTTATAGAAAGCAGAATAAGTTCAAAGGAGCATGCTCAGAACAATCTCCTGTAGGCGAGCTTAGCCCTGCCCTGAAGTAGGGGCTAGCTTTTCCTAAGGCCCTATCCCACGTAGTTAGACTAATTTTGGTTTTGCTTTTGTTTTTATTTGTTTAAGAGGTACCACAACTATCCCTGAGACTCTATTGGCTTGGGGCTGGCTCAGGTTATTGACATGGCTTCCAAGTTATCTGAGTTCAAAATGGCATGAGCAGTTCCAGAGCTCTCTGGAGCTCTCCTAGGCTTCTGGCTGGATCCAGCGTGTTTCAAACACCAGGGAGCTATGTTTAGTTGAATCATTATGGCATCTTCATTTAATATCCCCTCTGTAATGGCTAAGTAAACCTCCTCTGCCCACCACAGAAGCAGCTAGGTGGCACAGTAGGTCTGTAGTCAAGAAGACCATAGCTCAAATCCAGCCTCCAACACTTACTAGCTGTGTGACCTGGGGGAAGTCACCTAACCTCTGGCTGCTTCAATTTTATAAACTGTAAAATGGAGATGATAATAATAGTATCCACCTCCCAGGGTGGTCGAGAGGATCAAATGAAACAGTGTTTGTAAAAGTGCTGGGCACAGTGCTTGGCACATATTAGTCAATGCATACTTGCTTCCTTTTGATCACTATTGAATGACCTGAGTTTCTCATATCATTTAATATTGGACCTAAAATACCAGAGGCCCAGTCCTAGGCAAACTCCATCCACAATAGGAGGACACTATCAATATTTCAATGGATCTTTGATACTTCCTCCCCATTCTTGCCTTCTCATGAGTGACTCCTCACCAAGTCCTACCACAGATCCTCTACAGGGGGTCCTTCTAGGCTAGAGATCCTTCTCTGGATCTCTTAACATCAGATAGTCATCACTGAAAACATGAATAGTCCAATGGTTATCCCTCACGCTTGCTACAGAATTGATCAATTTTCTTCTGATCGTACTTCTCTCTCTTTCTCTTGCACAAATTCTTTGTTGGTAACACATCATATGAAACTCATATAACCAAGTGCCTCTCTTTTAGTGACTTACAACTTTAATTCTTTTCATATAGTGAGATTCCGTGATTCAAAACTGGACAGCATTACTAGAAAAGATACAGTTGTTAAAAGACAGAACTTTGTTGCAGGGAGAAGTCTGGAACCACTCAAAAAACTTCACGAAATTATAAATCCAACCAAGTCTGCTCTTGCCTTTTCAGTTCTGGACCTTGTTCACTGTTCACAAGCAATGTCTGTCCAAGACAGATATAGTAACTCTTTTGTTTGCATTTTTTTAACTTATTAATTTATTTATGACAGATACAGTGATTGACCAGCTCTATGTGTTGTCCAAGGGGGCAGCTAGGTGCCACAGTGGATAGAGCCCTAGGCCTGAAGTCAGGAAGACTCATCTTCCTAAGTTCAAATCTGGCCTCAAATACTTACTAGCTGTGTGACCCTGGGCAAGTCACTTAACCCTATTTGCCTCAGTTTCCTCATCTGGAAAATGAGTTGGAGAAGGAAATGGCAAACCACTCCAGTATCTTTGCCAAAAAAACCACAAATAGGGTCAGAGAAGAGTTGGACACAACTGAAATAACTGAACAACAATGGGTAGGTCATTCAACAACTGTACACTGGTGTAACAGGTATTCTTCATTCATTAAGTATTTGTTTGTTTTAAATATGGACATTGAAGTAGAACTCTTTTGAGTCTTTTTTTTTATCTTATTTAGATGTTAGGAATAGGAATAGGGAAATTATATTAACAAACAAAAACATCTGGAAGATCTCACAATCTACAGGAAATCTTTCTTAAATTTTGATTCTATAATGTATATCCTCCATGCCTGTAACAATACCTCTAGCAAGCATGCATTTTCCTATGGCTGTGATAAAGTGGCATAAGCCTCTCAATAACCAAAGTGTTTATTTGAATGAAAGCTTTTAGATGGCTTTCATATATACTTGAAAGATATCTTGCAGGATGAAGACTTTTAAGGCAATATTTTGCTATACCAAATCAAACTTTTTTTTAATAGTCATAAAACACAAAGGCCAGCAAGTTGTTGTATTATCTGCATTTTAAATCAATTATGTGATTTTTAACAATCTAGAGTGCTTTAGAATATCAGTTGGAAAAAGTCTAATTTTTCCCTTCTTATAACTCCATCAAGGATGCCCTAAATGCATGTATAGATTATTCTCATAAAATTGTACAGAGTTGGGGGAATATAAACATAAAGATATAGCTTTAAAATTTAAAGTCAATGGCATTACAAATATTACATGTGTATGTAAATAAATATGAATTCCTGACAATAAAATGATAATTTTACTCCTCAAATATAAAAGAGAATTCTTTCTCTAGGTGACATATAAAAGTGTGCAAAGCTTAGAGTGAAAAAGACTGAGTTCAAATCCTGTCTCACTTACTTATCTGTGTGACACTGGGCAAGTCAGTTTGCCCATCTGTAAAATGAGGGGGCTGGAACTGAGAGTCCCTAAGATCAAGTTGTAAATCTGTGATCCTAGGAAGTGATATCTTGATAGCTGGGGGATTTTATAGGATTAGAGGTTTAAAATAGGATGTAAAATATTGCTTATTTACATCAGAAGAGGCAACTTTAGGATACTACTCTAAGTAACAGATTGGTTCAATGGATAATTCTTGACTTCTACAAAGCTTTCTGTTAATAGTACTATGTATGCTAACTCCTTGATGAAAGGATATTGATTAAAAGTCAGATTTTCATCTAAAACATATCTTGCTATTTTGCCATAGATAGTTTATTTATGCTGGAAACTCCTTCATTGGAATTGCCTTAACCAGTTACTGACAAAGAATACCACAGTTTTTGAAAGACCTGGTGTGCCAATAAAATTGTAAGAAAATGTTGTGAATAACAAATGAGAATTTATTTAAATTCACATGTTACTTTGGTGGCTTGCTACTTGGTGGATTATAAGTATAGCAAACAAACCAGAAGTGTGTACACAAATTAATTAAAGTAGTAAAGTCTGATCATTATTGGACAATTGGAAATTCCAAATTGCAGAGAACTGAATTGTTATAGAGGGGGTTCATGAATGACTTCCGTAATCCAGTACATAGCCTCTACTAATGCCAAGAGCTAATTGGATGACTGCTTGATCAAGTTAAGTTTTAGACATTCACAAAGAGATAACACCAAATGGGCAAAGTGGCTGCAACAGAACAATGCTAATGGAATGAAAGAGGGAGGGAGTGTGTAGGATACGACATAACTATGTTTTTAATTCAAAGCCCACTTACTTAACATCCTAACCATCCCCTACCCACTCCCTATATTTTAACCTTTTATTTTATATCTCTGTATAAACAAATAACTCTTTCTACCAAAATATTTTAACACCAATATCTCATATGAAAATTTCAACTCTATGACTGAGTTTCCTCACCTGTAAAATTATGAATTTAGACTATATGATCACTAAGATCTCTTCCATCTCTAAAATTCTATGGCATTCCCAGTAATAAAATTATAATTAAAACATCTTCAACAGTAAAACTGCAGTATATTGATATAAATTTCTTCAATGTTTAAATTTAAAAAATCATGTTACATATAATTATTTGCTCTAAAGGACTATTTTGATATAGCTATGACACATACACATGAAATATTATTCAAAATTTTACATAAACATGGCTCTATTATATTGCTGCTTTCCTCAGAAAAGCTATCATTTTTGTATAGATAAGCATATCTTATCAATGTAGATATAACTGAACTGCTTTACCTGGTACAGGTGAGGAGGTGGAATTAACTAAATAATGGCAAGCTCTTATTACAATAAAGAAAACTGAAACATAAGCATAAACCCAGCAACTATAGACTTAAATTGAATATATTTTTATAGTATCCTTTAACTGAATTGAGACTCTTGTGTCATTTTGTACCTATCTAATATTCTAAAGTTTTACATATGTTGTTTTTATCACCTACATTGGTGAAATGGGCTGGAGTACCAATTTTAAGAACTAATGAAAATATTTTAACCAAATTGACATTCATTCACATACGTGGCAAAAAAAATCTAATTCAAATGCTCCAAGCTTCCCCTAAGAACAAGTAATTATTAAGGTGCAGAAAGGTAATGGCTTTAAAACAACATGCTAATCCTAATATTAGTACCCTTGGAAAAGAAAAACTGCCAAGATGTTGGAATAATGCCCAGTTATCTGTCTTACCTTCAGCAATAAAACTGTCTTATAAATGTGAACTAGACAGTTAAGGCATATATAAGGGTGTGTGTGTGTGTGTGTGTGTGTGTGTGTGTGTGTGTTTGTGTGCCTTTTCACTATGCACTAAGAGAATTCACTTGATGGATGTAGACAAACCTGACTCACTATTTTTTCATTTTTTGTTTTGCTAAATACAGATCCATATAGATAGTCAATCATACTGATTTTGAATCTCTCAAAAGAAAAATTTTTCTCCCTAAATTATGTGGTTCAGTTATTTAAATGGCCCATATTTCACTAGACAATCATATGTTCCTCTGTTTTTGGCTGATTTTTCTGGAGTAAGCTGTAGATGTCTCTACTGTAGAAATTATTAGAAAAGAGATAGAAGAAAAAGCTTTTACTTCAACAAACATTGCTATGGAGGGGAAAGGAGGGGAAAAGAGAGGAAAAGGTAGAAGGAGAGGGGAGGGGAAGGAGTCTGCATCTTCAAGGATCTCAGAGCCTACTGTTTAATTGAGAAAAGGCTTGGACTACTAATTACTTAAGACACCTGAAATTCTGATCCAAGCTCTGTCACAGCATGGCACCAGGAAACTTCCCTGACCTTTAGGGTTTCAGTTGTCTTATTTCTAAAATAAAGGGGTTTGTCTAAGTGATGCCTACACATCTTGCAATTTTAAAATTCTATGATTCTAAGCATACCCTTTTAAACTAATATACACACATGCACATATACATACACACACACACATCAGTTTTATGGTTGGAACTGAAATTGCGCAAACACTGTTTGGATTAAACAGAAACAAAAATACCAGAAATTCAGTAGTTTCATCTTTTGGGATCAATGACACTTCACCTACCTGATTCTATTTCTATACTGGATCAAACTCATATATCGAGGGGGAAGAGTCCTCTTCCCTAGCAATTAAGACTCCAGTGACCCCCAAACCGTACTGCAACTGCAATCTCATCCATTTATTTGCCATGCAGAACTAAACCATTACAAAGAGAAAAAAATATTTGACAATTCTTAAAACTATTCTGAGCATGACTCTTTCCAAAAATGTTTGCCTCTTCCAAAAGGAAGTATGAAACCACTTGTCTCTTGAAGTATTCAGATATAATAAAGAATACCAAAGAAAAAGAATCAAAACCATCAAATAGCTAAGTAAAAAGTAATACTGCTTTTGAATCAGTAGAATTTGGAAAGAATTCCTTTATTGTAAATTTATAATACTTCTATTGCAGTTGTTTCCTGTCCTTCCAAAAATTACCCTCTCCCTTCTATTAAGTGTATGTGTGTGTATATATATAAATACATATGTGTATATATATATGTGTGTATGTGTATATATATATATATATATATATATATATATATATACACATACACACACACACACACACACACACACACACAATTCAACAGCCAATTTCATTCACAAAAATTCATTAGCACCTACTATGTGCCAGGTAGGTGCTGGGGGTTCAAAGATTAAAAATGACATAGTCTGTAAGATCAAGAAGATTACAAGCTAAATCAAAGGATAAGACAGGTAAATGAATAAATACAAAAAAATGTGAATATGTGATATAAGTAAAGAAATGAGACACCAAAAGTTCTAGGAAAACATGAGTGGGAATGGAAGAAGATCAGGGAAAAGCTTCGTGGAAAACCACAGAATCATGTATTTGAGCTGAAAATTCATTTAGTCTAGCTTCCTCATTTTATACATGAGATTGGGAAAGGTAAAATAAATAACCTGCCCCAAGTCACATAGGTAACGAAAAGCAAGAGCCAATAATCAAGATCAGATCCCCTGACTAAATACCGGGCACCACATTCTGAAAACGGAACCAGAGGTGGACCTGATGAAGGAATGGAAAGGAAGCATGAACCGAAACTAGGCTTGGACTCAGAAGAATTGAGCTCCAATTCAAACTCTGCTACTTCATTTTTGTATGACCCTTAAGTCACATTCTCCATGGTCTCATCTATAAAACAAGGAGGCTGGACTAGATAATCCATCTCTAGATAGTCTAAGTTTCTATTTTATCTTTTGGGGTACTGTACAACAGTATGGTCAGAGTCAGATGGTCACATTATGAAGACTATTTTGAGACCTATGTAACTATTTACTTTGGCAGGCTGATTTGGCTACTATGGGTCTGAGTGGATAGTTTTGCCCAAACTTCCCCACCTCTCCTTTTCAATGTAAGAAAATTGGTCCCTACAACCAAAAAAGAGAATTACACATTCCAGTATGGACTGACTCAGGGATTCAATCCTGAGGTACCTTGAAATCTTGCAAACACAGAATCTTCCATTGTGCTACTAAAAACTTGAAGAAAGTGATGGAATTGGTAGAGGACACAGAGAGGCTCAGACGCCAAACTCAGTAAGTTTTAACTTTTTGTTTTATGTCAAAAGACATCTATAATTTATAGGACACTACAGAAATACCAGAGTACTAGACTTTAAGTGCTAAAATGCTAAGATAATATTTCTGGCTCTCCTGCTTACTAGGAGTATGAGTAGGCAAACTGACCTCTCGGAGTCTTAACTTCCTTATAAGCCATAACACTGCTTTCACTACCTAGTTTCAGGGTTGTCATGAGGAAAGCACTCTGCAAACTGAAAGGGCCATATGTCTAAGCTATTATTAAAAGACATTTACTTATATCTAATATTTATATTAAAATCTAGAAAAGTATTAATTTTGTGCTAGTTGACATGTATAAATGCTAAGAAGCACTCCAAAAGCAAAAACAGTGAAAAGTCCCACTTTGCTTGCCATTACACTGCCTCTATGGCAAAACATAAATGCTTAATTATGGCATTTAAAGTCCTCTACAGTTTGGCTTCCACATGTAGTTCTAATCTTATTTCACTTTTTTTTTTTCCTCTTCCTGCACTCTCTGTTCTAGTCAAAATGCCTTGCTAACTATTCTCTGAACATGACATTCCATCTTTCAACTTCATTCATTTGCACAAAAAAATCCTTCATGTCTGAAATGCACTCTGTCTTCTTCCACACCTCTTGATATTCCTAACATCCTTCAAAGCACAGTTCAGGTGCAACAGTACGAAAGGCCTTCCTTGGCTGATTCCTGTTACTATAATCACTCAATATTATTACAGGCAGTCCACAAGGAAGGTCTGAGGAGAAAAGAGCAAGATGACTTTTGAGACAGGAAGGAGCCAAATTGTTTGGGGCCTTAAAATGTAAACAGGACTTTATATTTGATCCTCGAGGATCCCCAGACATCCACAGACAATCTCTAGAGCAGAGGTGGAGAACCTGAAGCTTCAAGGCCATATTCTAGGTCCTTGAGTGGGGCTTTTAGGTTTTACAGAACAAATCATTTTATTAAGGAGATTTGTTCTATGAAGTTTGGATTCAGTCAAAGGGCTGCACTTGAGGACCTAGAGGGCCACATGTGGCCTTGAGGCCACAGGTTCCCCACTGCTGCCCTAGAGTTTATTGAGTAGGGAGTTAACATGGTTAGACCTGATCTTTACTTCGGCAGCTGGGTGGAGGATGGACTGGGGTGTGGAGAGACCTGAGGCATGGAAATCAATCAGAAGGTCATTGCAATGGTTCAGGTATGCACTCACACTGCACCAAGGTAGTGGAAGTGTGAGTAAAGAGAAAGTGATGTATATAAGAGATGTTGTGAAGGCATAAGACGAGATTTGGCAACAGACTGGACATGTAGGAAAAGCGCAAATGAGGGGTTGAGGTTGGCCCCAAGACAACCAGCCTGGGAGACTGTGTTGCCCTCAACAGAGGGAGCGAAGTTGAGAAGAAGTGAGGATTTGGGAATTACTGAAACCCTTGATAATATTTGTGTCTTAGGGATATTGTATGAGTAGAATGGTAGGACTTATTCTAGTTTTGTATTCCCAGTGCCTAGCTCAGTGCCTCGCACACAAAATAGGAGATTAATAAATGTTGTTTGTATTCAAGTGAATTGAAGAAAACATTTTGCAAATGTCAAAGTGCTATGTGAATGTGAACTTTTAAAAAAAAGAGGCCAGTTTTTGGACAGCAGATATATCCCAATCCAAAAGCAAGTATTACATCTAGCACTGTATGCATTTATTTTCAAAATCTACATAAAATTTTTTTCTGTATTTAGTAACCTAAATAAAATTCATAGACCATCTGAAGTAGGATAGATTCCTCTCTATACAACACTCAAAATTTTAAAAAATATTTTTAGACTATAAAGAATTAACAAGAAAAGGGCTTTTGTCCAACCTTATTTGCACAACCCTAAGAAAGAAAATTCATATGTTCCACACACTGTCTAGCTCCACAAAAGATAGCCAAGGTATTATTTAAAACTGGAAATAATATTTCTTATATACAGAAAATGAAAGTCCAACGTAAAAACTCCACATATTTCCTACCTCTACATAGCTCATACTTTCAATATCAGGTAATTTATTTTTATTAATACTCAAAGAACATTAAGTGTTTATTCAAGATTCACCATTTCCAGATGTTAACTACATTGTGAATTTACACAGTGCAACTCTAGACAGGCTAGATTTACAAAGTTTGTTGATAGGCCCTACGGTATACCAAAGCACTACTCACCTAAAAGGAAACAAAATATCCCATATAAGAGAGCCCTTCCTCGCTCCCCAAAAGGAATAATAGCCACCCTAGTTGAGACACTGTAACCATGTCTTTTCTTAGTCCTGATCCAGTCTGCAATATACAGAATGCATAAGGAAGAGAGTAATGTAAAGACAAAGAAATAGGCAAGTGAGGAGCATTGTGTCTACAAAACAAAAGATCATATAGTTCTTCAGAAAGCAAATGCATCAGCCTTAACCTTTTTTATGTCATACACCCTTCGGGCAGTCTGGTAAAGCCAATGGACCCTCTCTCAGAATAATGTTTCTAAAATGCATAAAATAAAATGTGTAAGCTTATACAAATACTCAATTGTATCAAAATGAAGTTATTAAATTTTAAAAAAATAAAATGAGTTCATAGACTCCAAGTTAAGGACCCCTGAATGAAAATTCTCACGAAGAAAAAAAATAGTTATTCAAAAAGAATTCCTTAAAACATTCCCCTGATTTAAGGAATAATAACTTTTAGGATACCATTTTAATAATCCTTAGTGATTAAAATTTCATGGGTAACTATAAGCAACTATCATCAAAAATTTATCATCCCAAATTCTTGGCTTGCTTCTTTATATTTACTACCAAGATGAGATTGAGTATAAGTGAATGCCACTCTTCAAAGCCTTGAGCAACATGTGCTCTGCTTCACCAAGATATTTTTCATTCCACAGAATCTTCAATAAATCAGCACTCACTTGGAAATGGCAAGAGTAGGAAAAGGGAAGCTTCCTAAGTAGGCATTTATTCTGGAAAAAAAAAATCTCTCTATGATCTGACCCTGTTTTCACCTTAAAATGTTCTTAGAATGTTTCAAAATAATAACTTCCTTTAGAATTTTTTTAGACTGAAATGCTTGAAAAGGATATGTAAACATCAAACCCCTAGAAAAGAAGGAAACAAACAAGTGTTTATGAAGTACCCACTATGTGCCAGACACTGTGCTAAGCACTTTAAAAATATTATCTCAAATGATACTCACTACAACCTCTGGAGGTGGGTGCTATTATTATCCCAACTTACAGGTGAGGAACCTGAGAAAAGTGGAGGTTAAGTGATTTGCCCCAGGACAAACTACTTGTGAGTGCCTACGGCTGGATTTGAACTCAGATCTTCCTGACTCCAAGCTTAGTGCCTTTAGCACCCAATGCACCACTTAGCTACCTCCAACTCTAGGACTAACAAGAAGAAGTGAAATTTTGCAATCAATTTATTTTTACTATCAGCAACTTGTTCCCAATTTAATGTTTTTTTTTTTAATTTCATCATCTAGCCACATTATGTCTACTGAACAGAAACTATGACCCCTGTAATGTTGTTAGCTACATCACAAAATTACTAATTTCACGAAGATCACCCGCATCTCTTGGCTCGAGTTTAAGGCTACAAATTTAGAACCCAGAATTGCAGATAACCAACAAGTATACTGCCCTCATCCTACCCCTCCAGACTGTATGAGTCACTGTACAAGGAACAAGAAAGTCTTCTATTCCTGTAGTTCTGTGTCTGAAAAGTTATGTAAGGAAGAGTCACATTCACTCAGACATTCTGATAGGCACAACTGAATTTCAGAGCTGGAAAAGAAAAAAAAACATTTAGAAATAATACTAGACTGCTTTAGAGAGCTCCTAGGACTTATGTATTTTGAAAGAGAATCCAAGTATGATACAGACTGAATATATTAATAATCTAATACTGCAATGGATCTGTGATTTAGGCATTTCCTCCAAAAACACAAATCACAACCTAACCATTCTTGACCATCCTATGAGCTCTTGAGCATCTGTGTTCTTTAATTACAGGAGACCCACCCAACAAGCTAGGTATTAATCTAGACACACTGTCATTAGGCCTCAGTCTCTTATGGAAGCAGCTATCTCTACGGCTCCACTTATAAGCAGATGAATTCAGAGCTCTGAAGCCTTGAACCTGCTATTGACAATGCCACAAAGACTTTCTATGTCTCAATCTTATCTCTCCTATGTTAATAAGAGACAATTCAATTTCCTCCATACTGTTAGTACTTAAAACTTTAACATACACTCCAAGAAATAAACAAGCTACATGTTATTCAAATAAAAATCAAACACAAAAGATTTATGCTTTTTTTAAAAACTGATTTTCTAGCTATTTTTTTGCTGGATTTCATAGGAAAAGCAGTTAATAAAGAATATACATTTGCTTTCATTACATCAGTCAATTGATGGTATAAATGACAGACGTAGTGTATTTATAAACTACCTTAGAAATCTGAACAATAACAGACCTTTACAGAAACAAAAATAAAATATGAGTCAACAAGGTCTTTGCCAAACAGAAGTCTCAGGACTGGCTCAATCAGTCTTCTGGGAATCCCACTCCAATAAGCACAATAAAAGCAGGACGTGCCTCATTTCCTTCAACAGCTCAACATGCCTCTCTTAGAGATGTTTGTAAATTTCCTTCCTCTACTCATCAAACTGACAAACTGTTGTCATTTCTTTAGGGGGTAATAATATCCTGTTGATATCTGAGCAAATCTGTTTTAGGGTGTTTTCCCCATACCACACATATTGGATATTATTTTTAGTACATATTTTTTACACACTTACTCACCAGCATTTAGCCAATTCACATGAAATGCCCGAGAAAAAACTAAAAAGATTCAACAAAATATGAATGGTGTATTTGTGTCACAAATGCACATGTAGTTAAATAGATCGCAAACCTCCCATGGCATTTTATCCTGTAACATTCTAGTGGTACAATGGATCATAATAAGTAGCACAACAACAGTATGCCTTATAAATATTGGGCTTTCTGTTATCTGACCCTTATTGCCATTAGACTGTATGCTCCTTGAAAGCAAGGACCATATCTCATTTAAACTTTAGCCTCTTCCTTAGGGGCTAGCAGTGTTCTCCACACAGTAAACGGTTTAAAAATGTTTGCTGTCCTAGATACAATTGCAATGGTTATTTACTTTTAAAACACATGGATCTGTATCTATAGATGTGTATAGACATGTCTGTCTCTGTATCTGCGTGTTTATATACATTCAGAGATATCTATAGACATCTACAGATACAGATATAGAGGCTAACTTGAAAAGTCCATAAAAACATTCTTAAAGTAAAATTCCTTCCCTTGAAAGGAAAAAAAAAACTACAGGAAAATACTACAAAGAAAAACAGACTCACATAAGAAATATAAATTAGCTATTACTTTTCAATTATTAAATTTCTTGGCATTTTCTCTAAAATGGAGTTCACCTAAAACACAAATTCACAAAGTAAGGAATGATTTAAAAAATGTTTTCAATAACTAGTCTTTTTGTAAAGTTAGAACTCTCATTAGAACCTAAGCAAATATTTCCTGGACAAATAATGGATTTTAATTGAAACTAGATAATTTCTATGACATTACAGCTATTCTCCTATTCTGTCTCTCCAACAATTATGTGAAAAATGGACAAACTGATGCAGAGACAATTTTAAAAGAAAAAAATAAGCTTAAACTTATACAGATCTTACAGCAAAAGCAACCACAATAAAAGTTTTGCAAAAATACTAATAGAAATTGATTGAATCAATCTCCCATTACAACCCAAGTTGAGACCAAACAAAGCAGCATCAACTCTAGATGGTACCTAGTATTTACTTGTTTTTCAGTTGTGTCCAATTCATCATTATCCCATTTGAGGTTTTCTTGGCAAAGATAATTGAGTATTTTTACCACTTCCTTCTCCAGCTCATTTTAAAGATGAGGAAACTGAGGCAACCAAGGTTAAGTGACTTGGTCAGGGTCACACAGCAAGTAAGTGTCTGAGGCCGGATTTGAACTGAGGAAGAGGAGTCTTTCTGACTCCAAGCCCAGAGCTCTACATACTGTGCCACTTAGCTGTCTCAGTATCTTAGATCTTAAAATAAGAATTATGGAAATAACCTGAATACAAGAATCAATTATTTTCCAGGATTTTAAATCTGAAACCATTTATTTTTTTCTTGGTTGCTCACTTCTACACAAAATGATGAAACATGCTTTCAACCAGCATTTATTAGAGCCCTGTGGTGGTCTGACAGTGGGGTAGATAAAGATTAGTAATAACACCTAGTTCTAGCTAGCCCTCAAAGAGGCTGCACTCTAATCAAGGTCACATATTACACAAATAACCATATAGGGCTATATTCATCTTCCACCTCTCACCTTACTTCTTGAACACCTATTCATCCTTGCAGCCTCCTCATGAAGCCAATCTTGATTCTCCAGGTTAGTCACCACCTCCTTGGACTTCATATAACACTGTTTTGAAACTCTCTTCCTTTCTGTGTAATACTATGTATTCAAGTGATCTCTGAGCCTTCAGGGAGTGTTTTATTTAAACTTTATATCTCTTCCACTGTCTAAATAATGCTCTTTCATATTAGGTGTTCATTTCCCATGAATGCCATAAAAGTGGTACAAATAAAATGCTAACAGATTTAAAGTGGAGGCCACTTTCAACTCTGTCAGTCAAGAAATGCTTTAAGGAGAGAAGGCATTTAAGCTTGGAAAATTGATAAGATTTTTAAAAGTGGAGATCAGGAAATGGGAAGTTAGTCTTGGGACAGGAAATGCCATAAACAAAAAGTAACAGAGATAGGAAAGTACAAAGAGAATAGCAGCAGCCTTTAAGACTAGGTTAAAAAGGTATTGATAATGAAATGGATGCTTCTAATATTTAATGCTTTGAAATCCCCAAGCACAAAGAAGATAAATGATGTATCAAGTCCAAATTTGGATTTCAATTAGGCTGTGATTCCCCAAGTGAGTCAGCATTTCCCCAATGCAAATGCTCACTTGACATGAAGGAGATGAAAGAGCTTCCTTGTTTTTTATAGCCATAAGACCTCACCCTTCCTCTCTGAGATAAACCTATTACCTTTACTCCAGAGGATGACAACTAGGTGATTCCCATAAGTTCTTTAGTCTCACTGGGCAAAAACAGTCCTGAGAACCAGACACAAAAGGATAGTGGGAGACAAAGAGTTTATTTTATACTCAGTCCATATCCTTCCCATTCCTAAACTTTCTTTTCATCCAATCATATAAAATGTTTGAGTTTTTTCCAACACTTCTCAAAGTACAAAATAACATTTGAAGATCTGATTATGGCTGCCAAGTACCAAATGGTGAATATAACCATTAGTTTACCAAAACAGTATATATGCTTGCAATATAACTTAAAACATTCAGTGTTTCTTGGAACATTCTTATAAAGTATCTTAAAACTTTTATGTTATTTGATAAGCTAAAAACACATTCTTTCTTTACTCCGTTAAGGAAACTCTCAATGAATACCTGTCAAAGAGTTGAATAATCTTAGTCTCTTCTGTAATATCTTACAATAAAGTTCATTCATTTTAACCTAAAGTTCCATCTCTAATACATGATTTAGTAGTAATATTATTTCATTAAAAGTAGGCATCTACTATTTGAAAACTCTGTAACTTTAATTTCACTACCTATACAAAACAAGGAAATTCAGATGAAGGTTTGAAGACTGACAGTCAGTGCTGCTGTTCCTAATACTTGTTAAAAGTTATTTGAGTTATCAGAGACATGTAAATCCCCTCGTACAGATGCCAGGATAGTACTCTATTTCTTCCTCAACACCCAAGACCAGATGATCCTATAAAGATATGCCAGATATATATTCTTGCATTTACTTTACATGTAAATCTCCTGAAATAGATAAGCCCTTATCATTCTTTGATGTGTGCTAGTCATCTGCAAGATCAAAAGATCCTCTTCACATACCAGGCTTCCTCACTTCCATATTTCCATGGAGTCCTAAGGCACTGTTCCTCTACTGTTAATTTTCTCTGAATAGTATCAGGTTGATAAACACTGACTTTATCTCATAACATAGGTAGATACTATTCCAACAATAGGAAATGGGAGGTATTGTGGCACAGAGTAATAAGGGCATTAGTCTTTAATGCCTCCTAGTTGCTTTGCTACTGGACCCTGAGGACCACTGGGCCTTTTATTTTAACTTGTATTTGAATCTTTTTTATGTTTTATCATCTCTCAGTAGAATGTAGGTTCCTTGAGAGCAGGACCCGGCTTGCTTTCCTATTTGTATCCCCAGGGTTTACTTAGCACAATAAAATACATTTACTAAAAAAAAAAAAAAAATCGAGGGGCGGAGCCAAGATGGCGGCTGGTAAGCACGGACTAGAGTGAGCTCCGTACCCGAGTCCCTCCAAAAACCTATAAAAATGGCTCTGAACCAATTCTAGAACGGCAGAACCCACAGAACAGCAGAGGGAAGCAGGGCTCCAGCCCAGGACAGCCCGGATAGTCTCTGGGTGAGCTCTATTCCACACGGAGCTGGGAGCTGGGAGCTGGGAGCTGGGAGCTGGGAACGGAGTGGAGCAGAGCCCAGCCTGAGCGGCGTGGACGATCCAGTCCAGAAGCCGGGCGGAGGGGGCCCTAGCGCCCTGAATACGTGAGCAGTTACCAGACCCCTCGACCCACAAACACCAAAGACTGCGGAGAAGGTTAGTGGGAAAAGCTGCAGGAGTGGAAGGAGTTCGCGGTTCGGCTTCCAGCCCCGGGGGCAGCGGAGGTGGGGCAGCTACAGCTGTTGTTACTTCCGGCTCCAGGCCCACCTGGTGGGGGGAATTAAGTGGCGGATCACAGCAGGGGTGCACAGCCTGCCGAAGATCTGAGCCCAGTCTGGACTGGGGGTCCTTGGGGAAGGAGGAGTGCGGCTCTGACAGAGCTGGCACCTCCCCCCCAAACGTAGAACATAGAACTCTGTAATCTACAAGCAGTCATACCCCACTGAAAAACTCAAGGGTCAAGTTAGTTGGTTGGGAATATGGCCAGGACACGAAAACGCGCCCAGATCCAGTCTCAGACTTTGCATTCTTTCTTTGGTGACAAAGAAGACCAAAACATACAGCCTAAAGAAGACAGCAAAGTCATAGAGCCTACAACCAAAGCCTCCAAGAAAAACATGAACTGGCCCCAGACCATAGAAGAACTCAAAAAGGATTTGGAAAAGCAAGTTAGAGAAGTAGAGGAAAAATTGGGAAGAGAAATAAGAAGGATGCGAGAAAACCATGAAAAACAAGTCAATGACTTGCTAAAGGAGACCCAAAAAAATACTGAAAAATACACTGAAGAAAACAACACCTTACAAAATAGACTAACTCAAATGGCAAAAGAGCTCCAAAAAGCCAATGAGGAGAAGAATTCCTTGAAAGGCAGAATTAGCCAAATGGAAAAGGAGGTCCAAAAGACCACTGAAGAAAATACTACTTTAAAAATTAGATTGGAGCAAGTGGAAGCTAGTGACTTTATGAGAAATCAGGATATTATAAAACAGAACCAGAGGAATGAAAAAATGGAAGCCAATGTGAAATATCTCCTTGGAAAAACCACTGACCTGGAAAATAGATCCAGGAGAGATAATTTAAAAATTATTGGACTACCTGAAAGCCATGATCAAAAAAAGAGCCTAGATACCATCTTTCAGGAAATTATCAAGGAGAACTGCCCTGACATTCTAGAGCCACAGGGCAAAATAGAAATTGAAAGAATCCATCGATCGCCTCCGCAAATAGATCCCAAAAAGAAATCTCCTAGGAATATTGTTGCCAAATTCCAGAGCTCCCAGATCAAGGAGAAAATACAGCAAGCAGCCAGAAAGAAACAATTTGAATATTGTGGAAACCCAATCAGAATAACCCAAGATCTGGCAGCTTCTACATTAAGAGATCGAAGGGCTTGGAATGCGATATTCCGGAGGTCAATGGAGCTAGGATTAAAACCTAGAATCACCTACCCAGCAAAACTAAGTATCATGTTCCAAGGCAAAATATGGACTTTCAATAAAATGGAGGACTTTCAAGCTTTCTCAGTGAAAAGACCAGAACTGAATAGAAAATTTGACTTTCAAACACAAGAATCAAGAGAAGCATGAAAAGGTAATCAAGAAACAGAAATTGCAAGGGACTTACTAAAGTTGAACTGTTTTGTTTACATTCCTACATGGAAAGATGATGAGTATGATTCATGAGACCTCAGTATTAGGGTAGTTGAAGGGAATATGCATATATATATATGCATATATATATGTTTATGTATATATATAAGTGAATGTGTATGTATGCATGTATCTATGTGTATATGTATGTATGTGTATATATATATATATATGTAAAAGAGAGAGAGCAGACACAGGGTGAGTTGAGGATGAAGGGAAGATAGCTAAAAGAAATAAAATGAAATTAAGGGATGAGAGAGTAACTTACTGAGAGAGGGAGATAGGGAGAGATAGAATGGGGTGGATTATCTCCCATAAAGGTGGCAAGAGGAAGCAGTTCTAGGAGAGGAGGGGAGTGGGCAGGTGAGGGGGGAATGAGTGAACCTTGCTCTCATCAGATTTGGCCTGAGGGGGAATACCATACATACTCAGTTGGGTATCTTACCCCACAGGAAAGAAGAGGGAGGAAGATAAAAAAAAAAAATAAAAGGCAGGGGGATGATGGAGTGGAGGGCAGATGGGGGTGGAGGTAATCAAAACAAACACTTTGGAAAGGGGACAGGGTCAAGGAAGAAAATTCAATAAAGCGGGATGGGTTGGGAAGGAGCAAAATGTAGTTAGCCTTTCACACCATGAGTATTGTGGAAGGGTTATACATAATAATACAGGTGTGGCCTAGGTTGAATTGCTCAACTTCTTAGGGAGGGTGGGTGGGAAGGGAAGAGGGAAGGGAATTTGGAACTCAAAGTTTTAAAATCAGATGTTCAAAAACAAAAAAACTTTTTGTATGCAACTAAAAAATAAGATACACAGGCAATGGGGCGTAGAAATTTATCTTGCCCTACAAGAAAGGAAGGGAAAAGGGGATGAGAGGGGAGGGGGTGATAGAGGGGAGGGCTGACTGGGGAACAGGACAACCAGAATATACGCCATCTTGGAGTGGGGGGGGGAGGGCAGAAATGGGGAGAAAATTTGTAATCCAAACTGTTGTGAAAATCAATGCTGAAAACCAAATATGTTAAATAAATAAATTGCATTAAAAAAAAAAAAAAAAAAAAAATAAAAAAAAACATTAATGAATTAATAAACAGTGCAAAACACTGTTCAGAACAAAAGAATGCAAAGTGAAAAGGAGGAAAAAAAGAAAAAAGTGTTTTCCTCGAAATGGATCATCTTTTATATTGTGAGCACAAATGATATAAACCCATTATGTTACAGAATTGTTTGAGTGGTGCTAGTAGTATCTCCTAAAAAGAAAGAAACAAAATGGCTGGCAAAACAGATTTGTATGCAGTGTCATGTAAGTAAGTTAACACTCACTTAGCTGCTCCATTACTAAATGGCAACTCCAGCCTAGGAACAGAGCAGCAGTGTGTTTTCATGTGCAATAAACATAAAGCTTGCCTCTGTCATAACTCCCTTAGCTACAAATTGGGGGCAATAAATGACCAGATTCAGAGGAATTTGGTATCGATTTTAAAGATACAGTAAAAATAGTGATCCAATGTTAAGAGACTGGAAACACAAAATGCCTGTTGGTAACGGCTGATACACACACACACACACACACACACACACAGTAGTACTATGAGCAGTAGTGAGAAATATTTTGTCAGCACTTATATCTTTCACTTATTTACATCATATAAGATTAATTTTGAACCTTTACATTCTTCTTAGTTTTCTATGTTTGCAAATGCATAGTTGTCTCACCTTCCTCTCTGCAGCTAAACTGCAATTAAATGGACTCTACAGGAATTACAAATAAGAAATCTCTGACGTCACAGGTAAGTGTCAGGTACTAGATGTAAAGGGATATGATGAGAAAGTGACTTCCACAGGAAATCTGAAGTATAGACAATGGTTATGAAAATGAATCCAAAACAGATGGCATTTAAAGGTTTTTTCCTTTAATGTGATAAATTTAAGTCTCTTCTTAGTATTTATTATGAGGTCACTGGCATTTACCCTAAAGATCAACACATTGCCAATCTTTGGTACTCAAAAGAACAAAGCACTTCTTCATTATGCCACTGACAAAATTCTGTCAGGTAAAACTTCAATACATTGAATCCTTAAAATTAAAAGTGACATATTTCACTATTTATGATATGTAAATATATGTTCCTATATAAAAACAATCTTATGATATATCCACTGCATATACATGTGTGGGAGATCAATATTGTTTATGTGTGCAGGTTTACATAGAGATGCACAACACTCAAAATGTTGACTGTTTTTCACTTCCTTGATTCTTGCTGGTAACAGTAACTCCTATTTAACCATGTAGTAAATAAAAGCAGTATTACAGTATGTGGCCGTGAAGAGTTGTTTGAATTATATTTTTTTCCTGGAGAGAATGTTTTGAATATGTAAAAAAAAATCAGAATTACCTAATGAGAGAGAACACCTGTAGAAAGGTAGACCCTAACTTATTCATAGGTTGTATTACAAAAATTTTTATGTTAAGTTGGGTGCTTGGCACTAAGAAGTCATTGCATCCATAGAAATAATGTTTGATTCCTAAGCAGATATGCAAAATTTTATCTATTTAACCCAAAATAGTCTTGAAATATGGAGTTATAACAATAATACTATAAACTTCTTTTTTTAAAAACCATGCTTAAGACAGCGGGTTCATGGGGAAAAACAGAGTTTCAAAGTGAGACATTTTTCTTCACACTTGGTAAGAGCGGTGACCTTCCCTACCCCAACCTCATGGTGGTGGCTCTGGGAAATCTGGCAGTGTAGGGAAGAGAGAGATAAGGAGGTGAGAACTTAGGGTAAAGGTGTTGGGGAATCTGGTGTGAAGAGCTCAGTGGGTCTTGATGATAGGGTGAAAAGATGAAGCCTCTATGAGGTCAATGATAAGGAACTCAAAAGATAATTCTCCATGCTGGGCTGGTTTTTAACCCTTTTGTTTTCTTCCTGAGGGCAGAAAGTTTTTTTCCTCTCAGTCTTTTTCCCATTTCCTTTATCCCTCCCCCCTTTTTGGAGGGGGGGAAGGCAGGGCAACTGGGGTTAAGTGACTTGCCCAAGGTCACACAGTTATAGTAAGTTTGTCGAGTGTCTGAGGCCCAAATTTGAACTCAGGTCCTCCTGACTCCAGGGCCAGTGCTCTACTCACTGTACGACCTAGCTGAGCACCCCCTTTAAAAAGAAAAAACTTAAGACTCAAGTCTAAAGTACAAAGTGAACAAAAGACTAATGATATGATTTCAGTATACAAAGGACTAAAATGAGATTCATCTCCATTTCAGAGGAAAAACAGATTAAGGCTGTCACTTTCACAGACACATCATCACAGGAGTTGAATTAGGATATGGACTACAGTATAAAGAGTAGAAGTTAGAATCAAAGGGGAGAATCTAGGGAAACAGAGACTGGTTGGAATTGGGTATATTGTAGCCCTTGCAGCCTTTCATTCATATTTATTCTTTGGGGCCAAGTCTGGTCATTATAACTTCATATTATTTAATTTTATTTATTCAATCATTCATTCATTTATTTATTTATTTATTTTGTTATTATTGTTCTTTTCCATTTATATTGTAGTAGTCATTTTGTATGTTGTTTGCCTGTTTCTGCTTTCTTCACTTTGTATGAATTCCTAGAACTCTTGCATTCATCACACTTAACATTTCTCATAGCACACTAATATTCCACTACATTCATACCTTGTACCATACCTTGTTTAGCCTTAGCCATTCCCCAATTGATGGGTATCTACTTTGTTCCAGTTCTTTGCTACTACAACAAAAGCTGCTATATTTTGGAACGTATAGGACCTTTCACTACTCAATAACGAGTGGTCAAAAGAAAACAAATGAGGAAGAACGTAAAGCAGCCAAGGCAATATTACTCTTTATTAGGACCTCTGGCAAAAAGCTTGGAGAAGATGTTAAAACTGTTCACCAGAAGTTTGTTTGCTTTCAAATTTCAGTTATTCATTTCACCCATTTTCTCCATAATCACAGGTACTATGAATTGATTATCACTTCCTGACAATGACTCTGCTGTGGCTTACTTTCTTCTACTAAATGACGGGTTGGGGAAGGTGAGCTGAAAGATTCTTTTCAGCTCTAATGTTCTAGGATTCTACTATTAAAACGACATACAAAATGATGATAACTGCTCAGGTAGGAACTGCATTTTAGCAAAACCAATTTAACAACAATGCACAGGATGAATTTTAGGAGGTCAGAATCTGGGAAATCAGGTTGGAGATTTAAAAAAGTACCCTGGGTAGCCATTTTTGAGAACTAGAATTTAACATAAAAGCAAGAATATAAATGAAGAAAAGGACATGAGACAGATTTTGATACAACGTTTTTAAAATACAAAGCCCTTACTTTAAATAGATAGCCAGAGTAAATCAAGAAATTATAAACATGTATCACTAAACAAATACATCAAAGAAGTGTGTTCTGATTTTAAGCAGAAGATTGCTTGAAGACAGGAAAATCACCACTATATTCTTCTGCACAGCTATATCAACTTACAAGTTCTACACATTAATTCAAAACTCAACTATCTATGATAATGTACCATAATGAGAAAGCTTTTTTCTCTAAAAAATCTATATAAAAGCTGCCAGTTTAAGGGTCATCTTAATTTTAAGATATTTCTCCTGCTCACCAACTGATGCAAGGCTTATGAAGATAGAATGCATGTGGCTGAACCCAGTATGGTCCATGCTTAACTATGCCAGGAATTCTGATCAGACATATACGATGTAGACTATGCCAATCCAACTTTGTCTCTTGAAAAAAGCATGACATGATGCTGAATTGTAAAATGATATTTCATTGCAGTGATAAGTATCTAGAATCCACATTTATCATTAGTGGTTCTTTTCTAATATGGCAACCTTGGAAGCCATATATTCTAGGATAAGCATTCTACAAGAATAATATGTATTATTCAACTAAGTGGTAATAAAGAGACAAATCTCTTAAGTTTACGTCGGTACTAAAACAGGATTCTGGGGACAGAGAGAAAAAATAGAAGAAATTTCTTTGCCAAAGTTGAGTCGGAAGGGCACTTTCAAACACCAAACATTTCAGTTAGGCTACTTTTAAATGACAAAGGGCAAACTATGTTACAACTGTGACAGAAAGATAACTAGGGTTCGATTTACCTATTCATGTTCATATCTAAAAACTATATCTAAATCTTGACAGTATACTTAAAAGGCTACATTGGGATCAATCTTTCTAATACCTAGATTTAAGGGGTTTTTTTTCTCCATAAATGTCTGCATAGAAAAGGTCAGGCTTCAAAATCTATAGTTTACTCTGCATGGTATTTTGCTGCCTCCAACATTGTGAAGAATATAAAATTGAAGTATGATGTTGTTTGATTGAGTGAACGAAAGAAAAAACCATGCTAATCTTCTTTGCACAAAACATATTGAAAAGACATCTCTTCTATTTGGATTTTTCCTTGTTAGGTAAGAGTTTCATCATGCAAGATAGCCATAATACCAATATTTAGAATTTAATGGTTTGTCAACAAACATATTAAAGCATTATCATGTCAAGACACTGTTCTAAGAATAAAAAGATAATTGAGATATTCTGATCAAATCTAATAGGAGGTAGTTTGGGAACAAGAGGAAGAAAGGGAAAATAGATATGTCAACAAGTAACTACGACGAAGAAAAGGTGGGATATGAAAGGAAGAAACCAGGCAAACAGTCAGCAGCAAGTTGAGCCATAAGAAATCATTTTTTTTCTGAAAGAATATGGAAAGAGGGAGGTTAACGAAAGGTTAACGAAGTTATCATAAAGGAGACCACATCTGAATTAGTCCTTGGATGAAGAGAAGAACTTAAATAGGGAGTGAGGGAATCCATTCAAGAAACAGAAGAATGCTGTGAGCAAAGCCATAAAAATGAGAGAGGGCAAAACGAGAAGAGGGGACAGTGAGTAATCTAGTTACGTAGCAATGAGCACAGAGAGAGAAGTGGCATAGGATAAAGCTCGAATTATAGGGTAAAGTGTTATTATGAAGAGCCTTCCATGCCAGGATCAAGAATTTGTTCTTTATTTGGAAGGGAACGAAGCAATTTGGAACCACTGACAACTTTTTGAATAAAAGAATGAAATAAGTATAGCAAAGCATTAGGAATAATGCTTCCCCAAATTATATATCAGGGATTATTGAAGGTTTTTTAAGCACACCAAGTAAAACATGTTTAAAATGCAATGAGATGCTTTTATTTTTGTTTTTTAGAGATGATACTTAGAAAGGGAAAAGATGAGAGGCTATCACAATATTGTAGGCAATAAGAGACAGCTGCAGCAGAAAAGGAATGGAGACAATTAATGGGAAATAAGTGTTTCTGAGGTAAAATCATTAGAATTTGAAAACTGATTAGAGCTGGTTATGGGGTAAATGAGTTTAAGATGATAGCCCAGGTTTTAAACCTAGATTTCTAAAAGGGTGACGACATGGCAATAACGTTAGAGATTCTGGCCTGATACGCAAGGTTTCTGTCCCAAGGACTCTCAGGTCCCCAATACCCTTTCCTGAAATACCAGAGAGGGTCCTGGATACAACACCCTGAAGCTCTTGAGGAAAGAACTGGAAGAGAACGTGGTGAGATTTACCCAAGAATTAGAATCCTTGAAAACTAGATCAAAGACTCCTTGAGAAAGCAAGAAATATTATAACAAAATAAACAGAAGGCAATGTAAGATATCTGATATAAAAACTTGCCTATAAGACACAAATTGAGGTAATTTATGGCTCCCTGAAAACTATAATTTAAAAAAAAAAGCCTAGATTCTCTTTTTCAAGAAATCACAAATGAAACAGTTCAGATTTATTAGAATCAAAGGGCAAACTCAAAAGAAAAAGTATCCGCTGATGAGCTCCTGAAAGGAAGTGCAAAAGGAAAAGTTACAGCCAAAATCCAGAGCTCCAAGTCAAAGAAAAAATGCTGCAAACAGTACCTTGTGTACCAAGGAACAAGAGTCAGAATCACACCAGACCTGCTGGCTTCTACCAAAAGTGGGAGATCATGGAATGGGATATTCTAAAAGATAAAGGAGTTAGGCTTATAACCAGGAATAACTTACCCTGTACCACTCAGTATAAATTTATTGGTGGGTGGGGGGATGTAAAACTTGAGTGGAATCAAGGACTTTCAAGAATTTCTCATTTAATGAATTGAATTAAGTTGAAATTTTAAAATGCAAACACAAGAATTAAGAGAAACTTAGAAAAATAAACTTATTTGAGTAACTAGAAGGAGCTATATAATGATCAAATGCTAACACTGTAACAAGGAGAGAAGAAACACCTGTCCTTTAAGGTAATGAAGAAGTTTAATAAGAAAAAGAGAGGTCCTGGAGGAGGGAGGTGTAGTTTGCTTGTATTTGATGGATTTATGAGGGGAAAGAGGTGGGGAGGGAGAATAAAAGTAGGAACACACTAATGCAGAAAGGAAGAAGTGCAGGATAGAATTTGTCATTTTTAATAATTGGGATGTGTGAGAAGACTATTCAAATATGGAGAAAGAAGTGGGGGAAGATTAGACAAAAAAAAATCTCACTCTTATCTAAAACAAAGGATAGCTGAACACACTCGCGCTCACACTCACACACACACACACACACACACACACACACACACACACACACACACAGAGTTTGGTGTAAAAATACACTAAAGAACTAGAATATAAAATGATACCTTAGATTACCTCTTAGACAACTGGGGAATGGATGAACAAATTGTGGTATAGGACTATAATTAAATATTATTTTGTCGTAATGACAAAACAGATGATTTTAGATAATAGTGGGTAGCACGAATTGACATAGAGTGAAAAGAACTAGGAGAATAATTTCTCTTTTGGACAACATTGCAAAGAAAATCAACTATGAAAGATTTTAAGAACTCTAATCAGATAAATGGCCAACAATATCTCCAAAACACCTATGATGAATAATGTTACTTACTTCCTAAGAGATGACAGACAACCAGGTGTAGAGACATATATTTTTGGATATGACCTATGCATGAATTCATTTTGCTTGAATTATGCTTTTTTGCAATCTTTCTCTTTCTTTTGAATTTTTGATCCAAGTAGGAGGCTAGGGAGGAGTTTTTTTTTTAAGTAATAACTACCCCCCCCAAAGGCATCCATTGAAAAAAAATTTTTAAGTACACAGAAGAAGATAGAAGGAATTTTAGAAGGAAACAAAGATGAGCAGAAAAGTTTTGAAAGTAACATGCAAACTTTATTATATACTTAAAAAAATTAAAGCAAGTGATGTGAACTGATCTCATATAGAATATTTTTGTTTGTTCTACCATGTGCATAGATTTTTTAATACTTATGTTAAAAAATGTAAACTTAAAAAGTGAAAATTAATGTTGTGAAATTAAAAAACATAAGCTTGTCACCAAGAAGGCATAGTAGAAAACCACAAGCTACTCCCAGATCCAAATTCCTTGTGGTGATAGAGAATCTATCAGTGTGACACATAATTATATATAATGTCAGATTTTTTTATATTAAAAGCATCTAATGTATTTGTTTTCTTGTTTCTTAAGAAAAGGGGAGCCATAAAAAGAGAAAATCTCAACTATGTAAAAAGTAAAATATGTAACTAAAAATCTAGTCAAAGAAATTCAGGACTGGAGAAATAAGGAAAGATTGGAGAACAGAGATATTAAATTGGACATCATCCTCATAGAATTGATAATGGAAATATGAAAGTGATGGAAAGCCCAAGGGGTAGAACGGAGAGTGCCATGGACAAAACAGTGGGGCAGGGGTATCCACCTGCAGTAGCAATTATGACACTTTAGCTACATACATAGCATGTTAACTTTACAAGGTTCTTTCACATACCGTAAATAAATTATCTTAATCTTCATTACGGCCCTATGAAGTAAAGAAGGCAGAAATAATAAAATAAATTTGCTAATCTATGTCTCTATATATTTTTTACAACTACAATACACATTCTTAAGTATATATACAATTGCTTTTCTATGTAATTAAAGCTTCCTGGCTAATCATTTGTGCAGAGTTTTGTAAGACAGAGATTTGGATTGCTAATAATTTTTTTCATTATTTCTCAGATGAAATCTATTCTTAATGTATTATAATATTATAACACAGTGGGTCTCATTAGCCACTAAAAATAATACAGTGATGAGTAAAGAATGATGACTAATACTTAGAAAAGAAGCGGAGAACCAGCAGGACAGATTCAAGCTTCTTCTCAATTTTATCTATTCACAGGAAAATAGTGCTCTGAAGGCATTAAAGCTTCTGCAGTTCTGAGAATAATGCCCAACCCTTCTTGGAAGACTGATGTATCTCTTTCTGGACCTGTCTTCAGTGGCAGCTGGTAGTGCAGTGGATCAGTTCTAATCTGGTCTCAGATAGTTACAGGCTGTGTGACCCTCGGCAAGTCACTTAACCTCTGTTTGCCTCATTTCTTTCCCAACTGAAAAACAAAGATTATATACGTGTATATCTGTAGCACTTACTTCCTAAGGTATCCTATCAAATAAATATTTGTTTTCTTTTTTAAAAACGAACTTAGTGATGTGCCCAGTACACAGTAAGTGCCATATAAATACTTATTTCCTTTCCCCTAAGCAATATAACGCTATATAAATGTATTTTCCTTTCCCATAAAGGGGTCACTTGCATTTCAAAGGACAGTAATACAAGATTAAAGTACAAAGCTCAGGTGAGTAGAACAGGGGGTGGTTAGGATACTTCACTAACACCAAAACAAAAAGAACTTTTCTCCATCTTTCTTTTTCTCCAAGTCGTTCCCACACTCCTAATTCTCCCTTCTTTATCTGTAGATGTTTCTTTTTTTCCTCTTTCTCCTTTTTCTCTTCTGGTTTTCACCCTCTCCCATCTTCTTCCTTCATTTCTCCTCCCAAACTTAACTGGCCGTACTATTAAATTCAGATATATTTTAAAATACATGCAATATTTATTGAAGAGTTTTATGTCTCTTAAACTTTAAAATTAAGATTAACCATTTACACTTCTCTAACAATGTTAACTATGATTAAAAAACACCCAAGATTTAATTTACGGCATTGAATGCTTTTTCATTAATTTGACTCTCAACTGATTTCCCCTTCCCACCCCAATTCAGACACTGTTGCCCACAATAGAAAAATTTCTCATTTGAGATGTCAAAATATCACAGTCAGAACTGAAGCTAACATCTAGTAGATTCTCAGTTCCTTAAGGTGTTCTCTATTATTATTCACAGCATTTACAGGAATAAGCATAAACCTTATTCTCTGATCCACTGGTCAGAAACTTGGGTGGTATAAACATAGGTAAGTCTTCTTCTGGTTTACAAGCAGCTGGGAGAAATCGACTCATCTCCTCCCAGAAAGCAAATGCCCAATGAAGGGTTTTCTCTCCTACAAGGCTTCCAAAGGTGTCTCATGGCACCCTGCAGGGCAGGAAGAGGAGAATCTGGCTGATTATTATTATTATTATTGGTGATTATTATAATTAGCATATCATTTGTCTTTATAAAACACCTTCTCTTTGGTTACTATCAAAGTCAGAGACTTAGACAGTCCCAGCCTCACAAGCATATATTCCAGGACTGTCATACCCCTTTCAGAGATTTTTAACTTTTAGAATATGAATATTATAAATGGTTCATAACATTCTTTGCAGTAATTTTTATCATCTAATCATAAAAGCTGTCACTATATCAGCAATAGCCCAGTTCTCTCTTTGAGGCTCCATGGGTCACCAAAGAAAAGCATCCTACATAGTTATGAAAGAGAGAAAATCTTTCCTCTAGAATGAGCATAAAAATCCAAACAGTTTATTCTGGTGTTTAAATTATATTTATGTTCGCATGTAGCTAAAATGAATGTCTCAGTAAATAGCACTTTTCCTGCTCATACCTAGAAGCTGCTCTGTTTTCTGTCTGCCCTGTGGGGTAAAGATGGGCTTAGCCTACGTTTAATTCAGAATTATGCTATGAGATTTAGCTGAACCTTGAGTAATTCCTAGACACAGGTTCATAGACCGAGATCTGGAGGGGACCTTCAAGATCCTCGAGTTCAACCACCTCATTTTACAGATGAGGAAACTGAGATCCAGAGATGTTACACGACTTGCCTAAAGTCACACATAAAGTGAGTGGCAGCATCCTCGAACCCTAGACATGGTACTCTTTATGCTGTACCACAATAGCTCATCTACTCCATGGGGCTCTGGTTGACTACGGAAGGTTGGAGAATCGAACCAGGACAAATCAATCCCCTCTAGGAAAACAAAGGATTGAATTTCATGGGATCATAAACTCAAAAGAGTTGGAAGGTCTCATTTTACAGTTAAGAAAACTGAGTCCAAGGCAGGTTGACTCACCCAGTCACACAGCTAGTAAGTGCCTGTGGCAGGATTGGAATCCAGGTCTTCCCCACTCCCAAGTCTAATACTCTAGCTGTTATACCACGCTGCCTTCTGATCTAAAATCCAGCCAACTAAAACTTAGGGACATAAATATCAATGAACTCTAAAGTTAACTTCATCATAAACCTAAATTAAATATTTAATTCAAAGTTTCAAAATTTTGAAAGCAATTCAAATTACATACCTTCCATAAAGTTACTTTATAGAAGTTGAAAAAAGAAATAAATATCCAAAAAGCTTTGGAATTATGACAAGGACTCTGAGATGAATGTGAAATTGATTGAGGGAGTGCCAGTGTCATTAAACAGATAACAGGAGTGTGAACTGAAAATATAATGGTGCTTCCTACTTCCCCCACTTCGGTCCTAACGTCCTGGGAATATAAAATTCGAACAATGAATTTAAGGAAATCTTCAGGGGTCAAATCTCCATAAAAAGAGCTAGCTTGGTAGACAGAGTTTGGATCTAGTATTCACAGGGTGTTCTGGAACCAGACTGTCCACCCCCTGGTGAAGCCTGAGGTCTGGCCTCATCATTCGCTGTAGCACCTCCACTTTTCTGAGATGCCAGTCCTGGTTTAGTGTTTTTCAGTGTGTCAGAGGCATGCTTCGACAGGACAATAGTCAAACCGTGGTAGTCATAGGATCTGAAAGAAGTTTTTGCCCAGATAGAAAGCTGAAAATTGCCATTGCTAATTCCTGTCCCTTGAGAGAAGCAATGAAAAACTTTTTTGGTGGGGTTTATTTCCAATGTCACCAGGAGCCCTTCAAAGAAGGGTATGCTGAAAAAATACTAGCTGCTAATTCATAAATTTCATGGTTTCTTAGTGCCACTGTAGACACCTACTATGGTTAGAATTCTTTGTGCTGGACAGTTCAGTAGAAATTCATCTAGGTAATCCTCCTAAACAAGCAAGAGGCTGAATTAGAGTTTCTCTTTATAATCTCTGAGATAAATGTCTGTGTTATATCTATCTTAAGTTTCTCCAGTGCCTCAGCACAGTGCTTTGCATATAATAAATATTTAATAATAGTTTGTTAAATTTCATTGCATTACTTCAACTTGAATCAAATTCTACTATCATTCTTTTCCTGACAGTTTGCAATGGGAAACCTTGTGTTAGTCTACTTTAGAGTCTCAGATTTAATGACTGAGGAAGCTCCCAATCCATGAAAAAAATACCTCCTTATGCAACTCTTTATTTTCCACTTATCCATTTATTATTCCAAATAGCAGATTGTAAAGAGAAGTCTGAATGCTAGGATAAAGAGTTTTAGTATTCAGTAATAATAGGAAGTCAATTAAAGTTTCTGAGAAGAGGAATGATGTGATATGATCATAGTATTGAGTTAGGAAGATTACTCAATCAGTGGTATGAAATATGGGTTACAGAGAAGAAAGAAAGGACTCCAGAATACCATGTAGAAACTATGACAACAACCAACCAACCACTGAGTATTTATTAAGTGTCTATTATGTACCAGGCACTATTCTAAGCACTGACGATATAAAGACAAAAGTATAACAGTATCTGGCCTAAAGGAAAGTACTTTCTAAGAAGGAGAGACAATATGTATATATTGTATCTAGCCATAAAATATATAATATGAATATATTATATCTAATCATACCACATATATATGTATATGTGTATGTATATATATATATACATATATATATAAATAATGTGAATATAAGGTGGTTTTTTAAGGGAGGGCACCAGTAACAATAGGCCAGTTGAGAAGAGAAGAATGTTTTCATTACCATCAGTGGCTGTGCTGAAACTAGGAATATAGATAGAAGAGATCTTGGAGAGGCAGAATCAACAAGGCTTGACACCTGGCTAGATGCATGGGGAAGAAAGAGGAAAGAGCCAAAGTAGACTTCAGGATTATAAATCTAGATAAGTGGATTTATGTTAGTGCTATCAAAAGAAACAGTGAAGTTAATTTGAAGAGCAAAGTTAGGTTTGAGGGGAAAAGATGATGTGTTCAGTCTTTGGATATATTAATTAGGTGCTGGACATCCAAATGAAAATATCTAGCAGACAGATGAAAACATGGAACTGTGGTTTCAAGGATTTTTTAGAGGCTAGCAGATTCAAGCAATCCAATGTTAGAGCCATGAGAATGCAGTGTCACAAAAGACAAAGGAAGGTAGAGTATCAAGAAGGAAGCAATCCACAGGACCAAATGCTACCTAATTCATAACTCTCATGGTTTTACTGCCAGTGTAGAAACCTATCATGGCTAGAATTCTTTGTGCTGGGCAGTTCACCAGAAATTCATCTAGGTAATACCCTCAAAACAATCAAGAGGCTGAATTAGATCCTACACAGGGTTCAAAGAGAAGAGAACATATTTAGGTTAAAAGAGATCATTGGAAATTTTGAAAACAGCTGACTACCATCCTCTGTTGGAATTGCCCTCCACCAGACTCCCCATTGCTCTGTATCTACCAAGAGTCTCTTCTGTGGTTAGCACCCCAGGTTTCCTCAGCCAGAGGACCAGAGCTACAAACCCACACATCCTCTCTGTCTACCCTCTGTAGCTCACTATGTAACTGAAATTATATTAGTGCCTCTATGAGACATGCCAGAGTAAATAAATGCCACGGGGGAACCTATGGCCTTGAGGCTACAGTTTCCCCACCCTGGTATATACTTTTGGACTTGACATCAAAAGGACATGGGTCCAAATCCTGCCTCTGACACTTAGTAGTTGTGTGACCATGGGAAAGTCACTTGGTTTCTCAGCCTCAATTTCCTCACCTGTAAAATGAAGATGGATCAATTATAACCCACAGGATTGTTATGAGATTCAAATGAGAATGTATGTACAGCAGCATTTTGCAAACTTGAAAGCCATAGGCTGAGGGGGAAAGGTTAAAGATACATGCCAGTGAGGGAATTTACTGATGGAACAAGATCATGAGGAGAGCTGAAATGGGATTGTAGAGAGCAGAGATGGATGGGTTATCTCCAATAACAAGGAAGAACAAAGGACTGGTGGAGTGCAAGTTGAGGGAGCTCTATTCAACACAGGTTCATTGAGTACCTATGACATACAAGGCAGTATGACAGGCATTGGGGACATACAGATGGAAAACAACACAATCTCTGCCCTCAAAACCTCTAATCTCTTCAGTAAATTGAAAGAGGTTATCTACTAAGTTTGAGGGGAGAGGAAATGGAGTTGGTAGTGAAAGAAAAATTTATTATCACACTATGAGTTAAGGTTAATTGGATTAGGGTTAGACTGTGGATTCACAAACTATGGTCAAAGGGCTAGATTCAGCCTACCACCTGCTTTTGTATGGGCCTAAAGCTAAGAACTGTTTCTACATTTTAAAAATATGTTTAAATAAACATTTTTATTTAAACATATTTTTAAAAACCATGCTTATCTTACAAGCTGTATAAAAAATAGGTGGCCTTTACATCATAGTCTGCTACACCCTTACAGTTACAGCTTGAAAAAGGAGGAATTCGAGAGTCAATAAAATATAAAGTCAAACATTGCTGTGCAGTAGTAAGAGGCCAAGCAAGTTTGGGGTAATATAAAGTTATAGTAGACCTAGTCAGCATGGTTTTATTCTTTCTTCTAGAAAAGTTTGGTCATTTGGGAGTAGGTAGATGACAAGAGTTATATAGGGTTGAATGTTAAGAAGGCTGAAATGCCAAAACAAAAAAAAATTAATATTTTATAGCTATAAAGTTTGCAAAGTGCTTTCCTCACAAAATCCCATGAGGGTTGAGTATTAAGTAAAAGCATTATTATATTTATAGTATAAGCATGTATACTTAAATATATCATATAAGCATTATTGTATTTATAGTATAAATATCTTACAATGCATACTATATATTATATAGTATAAGTATTATTATCCCAATTCTACAGATACCAAAACTGAAAAAAATGAGGTGACTAGCCCAGAATCACACAGCTGGTAAGTATCAATGCCAGAATTTGAAGCCAAGTCTTAGGACTTTAGGCCCAGTGACCTTTAAACTACACTATATTGCCTCCTGGGAACACGTATTTCAAGGGTTTTGAAAAGGACACCACTAAAGTAAGCATGAAGACAGGGCATATAAAGAAATTACAAAACATAGTCAAAGGCTGGGATAATGGAAAAGAAGTATCTTCCACTTAAAAAGTAAAGACATGCCCTTGCTACAGATTGACTGATCCTGAAATAATCAAGCTTCCAGGGACAGAGGTCAATTTCAAAGAGAACATCAAAAGGCTACTTACTGATGAATAAATCTGTACCAACTTAAAAGTAACCTTGTTAAGATTTTGCTGAATCTTAAATCTTTGGCTCAAGGAGGTGGGGGAGGGAACAGCGTGGTTAGCATATAACCAGATGACTGGCAATAAATGGAGAAAGTTAAAGAAAAAAAAATCAACCACACCAGAATCACTTCCAATTTATGTCACCATTCCAACTATTTTTAAAAGATGCTCTTGACATGATATATAACTTATATATAGTGTTGTCTATTTATATATAAATACATGCACATATATGTATGTACGCATATATTGTATGTAAACACACATTAGTTTTTATATCCATATATATAGATATATATATAGATATATATACACTCATAAATAAAATATTCTGTTCATATATCATTATAGGCCACTTTTCTGGGGTGTCCAGATCTTACCTTCCATTGGTATAGGAAATTCTTTAGAGATCTATACTAGATAGACTTAATAGCCTAGGGCACTGAGAGGTGAAGTAACTTACCCAGAGTCACACAGCCACTGTCAGACACCGGATTTGAACCCAGTTCTTCCTGACTCTCAAGCCAGCTCTCAATTCACTCTACAAATGAAACTTCTTATATGGTTTGAACTAAATTGCTGCTGGAGTCAATTTCAACTATAAAATACTGATTATTTTTAGGAAATAGTATTTATTTATTGCTTGTTTACCTCAAAAGAAGTAAATGAGTCTCAAATTCTTGAAGAATTTAGCTACAAAACAAAAGTTTCATCTCATTACTTATGGGCTACTACTACTTATAAATTATCATTGTGGGTAACCAAAGAAGATGACCGCTAAGGACCTCTCCAATACTGTGTTTGATTTTCTTAAGTTTACTAAATGATACAGAGAGCAATACCTTATATGTCATTTGAATCACTTAGAGTTGTAAGATTGAAATATTATTTTATTAATGCTACTAAAAGAGTTTTAGAGACATTATCACCCAGCCACTCAGTGGAATTTATTATATGAAAAGGATACATAAAAACTATGTTTGGTACTAGTCCATAAAATTTCAGCGCAGTCTTAAGAATATTTTCTGAGTGAAGAATTGTTCATAATTGGCAATTGTTCTCTTATTAGAAATATTTATTTTTTTAAATGTTTCCAATGGTAAAACATTGAGAACAAAGTTTTTAAATTTTAAAATATTTGTAAATCATCAATTTGCTCCTAAATTCATCTATTGATCTAATTCCACATGTATACTCACAAAAACAAGAGCAACAAAATTAAAAATACTGGTCAACAAGTCAGTTTCATTACTGGAAAACTTTTTGTGCTAGGGCTAAACTTAAGAATTTCAGTTCCGGCTCCTCTCTTAGTTTAAATTCTAGGAAACAATGTAAATCAGCAATCATGAAAATATTCCTTAAAACATAACTAATCACAGAATTTCATAGTTGGAAGAGATCTTAGAACCATCTAGTCCAACCCATATATGAAAGGAACCCCTACTATAATGCATCCTTCAACTCTGAGACAGTTCTAATTGTTAAATTCTAATTGGAAGCTTTTCCTAACATCAAGACTTAATATGCATCTTTACACCTTCCAATCATTGCCCTATGGGACCAAAAAGAAGATATCTACTCCCTTAGTCACATGACAGTCCAGTCATTAAAACTTTGCAGACAGCTATCCTATCTACTTCTTCCTCCTCTCTCCTCCCCTTCTAGTCTTCTCCAGGTTAAACATGCCCAATTCTTTTAATCAATCTGCTATGACGTTAGCTAAATCAAAGCCCTTCAACCTTCTGGTTACTCTCCTCATGGACACTTTCCAGCTTATCAATGACCTTAAACTTTAACCCACAGAATTTGTGGGTTCTAATATTCTAACTATTCTAACCAGTTCCGACATCCCATCTAATCAAAACCTCTTCCCAAAGCTTCTCAAAAAGTTAGAGGGAATGTAAAACTAACAGATTCTTTCTACAATTATAATGTATGCTATGTATGACAGTCCCAATAACTCCAGCAGAACTCTAGAATCCAGATTTCTTAAAATTTCTAAGAATGAGAAATAACTATTTCTACCTTACATTTTCATTGTGACATTTCAGTTTTATTACAACAGAAAGCTAGTTATTTTTAACTGCTTTCTTTCTATGTAGTTCCAAATGCGGAAAAATATGGAAGGCATTTTTAATTTTACAAAATTTGTAATAATGATCTTAGGTTCATTGTAAAGCACTATTGACCAGAAAGTACAAAGCAGGTTAGAACATCCACATTAAAAGTGCAATGGAAAAATATATTTCATCATATATAGTTTTTGCTCAGTTTCCAAGACTATATACCTAGGTTTACTTCGTGCTGAGTCAAAATTCTGCAGGGAACACAGGGAGTAAAATTATGACTGATACTAGAATAGACATTAACAACTCTGAACTGGCCAAAAAAGAAAAGACTAAGATTAAGAGAAATTTTTACAATGAGGCAATTCTTAATGGAAACAGATGGCAAAAGTTCAGTACTGGGTGCATGGAGAGAGGAATACGTAACCACTAGTACACAATAGTGGTGAATTTGGCATCTTTTAAATAGCTCTGAACATTTAAAATCCCTAAACACTGAACTTTCTACAGATTATACTGAACATATTCCTGTGACATGCTCATTTAGAGACACATTCTCTAGGACCAAGACTTCCAAAAGAACAAATCCACACGGTGTCAGGTTGCCAAGCTCCCAGGGGAAGAAGCTTGCTGATCTTGACATATTACGTTAATTTACAAAGAACAAAAGGTTCAAACACGACTATTCCAAGAATGGCAAACCATAGTCAGCAAAGGAGACAGGGAAGTGCAGAACAGCCTAATAAAGATCTGAGAAAACTTTTAAATATGCATTATTTTTTAAAATCTAAAATGTATAAATATTTAGCAAAAAAACTGAGTGCATTTCTGTGTGTATAAATACACACTATGGAAAAGGAAAAGAAAGAAGGGCAGACTAAGACAAATGATGAGAAATGATAAAGGCTATTCTGATATAAAACTATATATACATATTTGCTATGTGTACTTTAGGCTTCTTTTCACACTGTTTTTAGAAAGAATGGGGGTTGGGACTCTAAAGCAGATGAAAGAGTTATTTATGAACAGACGGGACACAAGGATAGGGAGGTAAGAACACCATGGAAGAATGTCTGGACTTGTGGATAAAGGAAGACACAGACATATGGGGAAATCTATATAGAAGAAACATAGAGAAGGAAGAAGTGGCTAAAACAGGCAGATGGCTAGACTGAAAAGGAATAATATTATGCGGGGGCTCTAAAGGATGGGAAAAAATAGCCAGAGAAAGAAAGGAAAAGAAAGTGACTACTTGGAAAGTTCCTTTTAAAATTATGATTGAAAATGTTAGATATACATACAAAATGGATACTTAATATAAATCCTAACCAAAAAGTAAATATAATGATTGAAAATTGTTTTTAAAAAATTAACTATGCACCTGAGAAAAAGGACTACTAATACATAACAAAAAATAATAGATAAAAACAATAAATGACTGGAAGAAGAAAAAGATGTGCTTGAAATAAATATGCTTGAAAACTGCAAGTGAAGGGAAGAAAATACAACAGTGCTTTCCTGTCATGGAATTGTTCCGATAATGGATTAAAGAGAGGTGAAAAATTAAGTCTATCTGATGATACATAAGGACTCTTTGTTTTTTAAAGATAATATGGATTGGGTTTGATATATATTTTTTGCATAAAGAAATACAGATCTAAGTATGTGTGTATGTACATAAAAAATATATATCATACATATTACATAGATATATAAACACACATAAGAATATAGTTACTATTAATAATAATAATAATTTATGTATAATATATGCTATGACTAACATTCACCACCTAGTTAATATTTATTAATAATCAGCAAAGTCATTTCATAGGATTATAAACTTAACGCCCAAAATGGGAACAAACATCTCTAAAATCCCTTCCAACTTCATAGTTATGTTCCAATGACCTAGGCTGCCCCTCAAAGGATCTGGCTTCTAATCCTGACTTTTACCTTGCTGTTTTCTGTGTGGATTTCACCAAGTTGCTGAGCTCTTCTAGGCTTCAGTTTCCTTTTATAGGAAATAAGTTTAAGTAAAGGGTCCTTTCCAGCTTTAAATCTATGAACTTATACTTTAATAAAAAAAAAAAGAAAACTGACCAAGAAAGATTAAATAATACTCCCATCGTCACAAGAGTAGCAAGTGGCATCATGAACTCAGGTCCTCTTGACACGAAATCCAATGATCTTCCCCTATAACATACTGGCCTGGCCCACTGTGCCTGCGTTGAACTTTCCCTTCTAAATCTAATGGTCCAAATAATACACAAGCAGGAGCATTATATCATAGAAAACTTAACATGCTGCATCTTGCCATGAACTTGATGGGACCAATATTATGTAATAACTGAGCTAACTTTTAAGCTTACTACAGACTCTGAAATTGTATAGGAGGTAAATATGCCCCAAGGCTATTGGTGGGAAAATGTTTCTATATTTGCTTTTGTGATATCTTTGAAGTAAACTACTCATAGATCTGGGATGTTAGTCACTGATCCTGAACAATGGGGAACACAGTGGGGTCTTAAGCTGACTGCCCCAACCCAGTCTGGGTATGCTGGAACCTTTATTGGAAAATGCTGGTCCTAAGAGAGGGGAAATCAAACATACACACGGCATCTGGGTCAGGAGAGATATGAGTTTGAATCCAAGCTCCAACACTTAACTAGTTCTTTATTTGTAAAATGGGAACAGTAATATTACTTGTAAAACCTACCTCATAGGGTTGAGGTGTGTGTGGGTGGGGTGGAGGTGGGAGTCCAAACCTTAAAATATTCTATACGTATCATTATTGCTCTCTGGATTAGATCATGTTAAGACAGCAAAAACACATTTTTTTGGAAACGATATATTGTGCTTGCATTTACTCTTTTTTTCCTTAACATTAATATTAGAGATTAATAATCCCAGTTTCATGTGTTAATCCCAGCTGACGGTACTCAAATATACAACCCAGTAGGTTTAGAATAGAAGTGCCAATACAAGCACAATTTGCTGTCAGTATAGTGGTAAGAAAGAAGTAAAGCAAGGCACAGGTGCACATGGATACATACAGCTCACTGGTGGGGCTGCCATATGAGAAAAGTTGGGGTGAAGCCAACTGATAGAACTGGCACTTTCATTCAGGGCTTCTGTAGCCACAGCAGTTAAAGGAGGCAGACAGCATGAATGTTGGTGTGCCTCAGTCCATTAATTCTATGGGTTTGTAGAAAGCTAGCCTGTGAAGCCGAATAAAGGGGTACCAGGTGAAGCCTTTTAGACAGGGCTGGGCAGCAGTAGCAAAGCAGTATATGCTGTGTATGTGTTTATATATGTGTGTATGAATTCATGTGCCCTGTGTTTCAACAATTCAGCTAGCAGCTGCTGTGGGGGTGAAAAATCAACACAAGCCCAACAAAAAGAACGTTGCAAGCCCAGGTTCTTTTGATCTGCTTTACTAAGGAAAGCAACGTTAAGGGGTTAACAGTCTTACTTTAATCCAACTTGGATACAAATTATCATTTAATCAGCTCAGGGGGAAAAGCCAGCACCCTGAGCTTCAGAGCTAATACAAACAGAGCAAATCAACATGAATCAACAGACAGATTTCTGTCTGACAAAATCACAATATACAGTTACCAGAGAAGTATCAACATCTGAGTTTTCTCCAAAGCTGGGGAGCTCATAACAACGGCTGGCCCAGAGTCACACACCATGTGGCTTGGAGCTCCAAAACAGAAAGCCAGAAAGCCAGCCTCTGGGTGTGTGTGTATATATATATATATATATATATCTTGTTCAGGGTCAAAGGTGAGTCATACATGTGACTCACCCACGTGACCTAAAAGCGTCACAAAAAATGCAACTTAAATCCAAGTGGTCTAAAAGCCTCTGATGTCACAAACATGTCACTCAAACCCATGTAAATTAGGCTTTCCTTGAGGCAAGGAGGTCATCAAGGACTCCTAATTTAATCAAGGAAATAAAGGCCAAATTCTTCAAGGGCACTTGGTTGAATAAGTGCTAAGAGCCCATCTTGACTGCCAATACACCCTGTTAATTGCTCTCCCTTTGGAAAGAGCACCAGGGGAATTACAGTATTAATCCTGAAGGAGTCATGACCAAAACCCAGGAGCTGGTAGACTTGCACCTAGGGAAAGAAGTGGTCATAACAAGTTGTGCCCAGGACAGGTGGATGTTGCTACGTCTCATGAAGGACATGCAGGCCTATAGCAGCAACGGGAAGAGTCTGACCAATGTCAGAATACAGACATTTGCTGACTGTCAATGGTCATTAGCTGATTTGGATGAACATCAGCCATTGCCTGTCTTTTGCTTATAAAAACTAGCTCACAAAAACCCATGTTGAAAGCTAAAATGGAATGAGAGGAATTTAACAGGCAATCTTATTTTTGGTTAAATACACGAATCAGTACTTCACTAATTCTAGTCATACTGAGTATGTTTCTGCCTCCAAAGGACCTAAGGTACTGGTGGGAGCCATGAGAAGCTGAACCAGATATCTTAAAAATCTACCAGAAGGTGATTACTTTTATTTCATTATGTTACAGATAGTATAAAGGATACAAAAGCAGTTTGCCAAAATTTTCAAATACACATACAATGTAAAGCATTAATAATCACCCAACATTATAGCTTTTTCCTCTTCTAAGCATTTTTACTTTAATACTTTCAAGACAGGCATCAGGTGGCATGGTATAGTCTCAACAGCACCCAATGGAAGATAAGAAGGTGTAGGCTCTAACCTTGATTCTGCCACTAACCAGATCACTCGATATCTTTGTAACAACTTTCTCATCTATAAAATGCGAATGACAATATCTCATAAGGATGTTTCAATAAAATTATTTTAAAAGATATGAAACATTTTTTAACTTAGAAGGATGACACAGGTTAAAATAACATTACCATTTCACGGGCCCTCATGTACAGTATATGTATTCCTACATGTTTTCCATTTCATAGAGCTTATGACGAAATGGGAAAAGGAGGGGAGGACTGAGCTGAGAAAGACAGGAGCAGGGCAGGAAGTTGAGTGTATAGAGTCCCCTATTTTTAATTCTTAATAAAAAATTTCTTTAAGTATTCAATTAAGGTGTGTCCATTACCCTCTATAAAAGTTGTATGCAAAGCCAAGCTCTCCTAGAAGGACAGAGCTGTAGGGTGTACAATTCACTATCACGATTGAACCCAGGCACAGGTAAAGCACTCTGGCTTTTACCAAAAGGCACATCAAAGAGCAAACGTGTACACTCACATGCTTAGAACTGCTATAAAGCCTGAAAATGCAGGATCAATGCAAGAAACTAAAGGTAACTATAAAGCCCTGAAGAAACCAGAGCTTAGGTCTACTAGGTTAACGTTACCCTGAGCATGTGATTTCTCTAGGTATGCAGCTGCACACCATTATAATCCATCAAACTACCCAGAACGCGGCTATCAGTTTAATTCCCAAAAGGAGTTACAAACCTAACCTGGAAATCCATGAAAAAGTACCTTCAAAAACACAATGACATTGAGACTTTATTCTTCGTTTATTCGTTTTGTTAAAAGTTGTCTGCTACACAAAAACCAGAGAGACTTCAATTTTCTAATCTAAGAGTATATAGATATAGATATATATGTATGTATGTATACACACACACACACACACACACACACACACACAGAGGAACAAATTCTTTCAGGCCTGTTGCCCTGAGAATTTTCTTCAATTGCAAATGAAGGCCATTGGTTTGTGCTAGTTTCTGCACACACCTTTAATTCCCTATTTCTAACCCTGTTACTCTCCTCTTAATCTGTCTCTATAGTTTGTTCCCTATTTCCCTGATTCTGTCCCTTTCTCATCCATTACCTCATCCCCTATAGTTATTAAGAGAGCAGTGGTGCACACATGCAATGGTCATTTTACAAAAGAGAGCGCAGAAACTTAAACAGTTATTAGTCCAAGAGCAAAATTTAAACCTAGCGCCAACACTGAAGCCAGTATAGAGCTCACATCTCCTACAACTCCAGGTTAGGTTAACTGTACTCTACTTATCACTCAGGGGGCTGGGGGGAACAGAAAAGAAAAGAAGTCTGTATCTCTGCAGAATGGATTGCCACCACCTCCCCCTCTTCACTATCTGATGGCATGACCCTTCACCCCTTTTGCATCAAGAGCTTGGATTTCTTTTTTGCTTCATTAGTTTCTCCATAGTCCCAAGGCTGCTCTTTCACTTGAACAGTTAGGTGGCAATGTTATCAAATAGAGATCGGGCTTCCCAGAGGAAGCTTCTACTTAAAATTTTAGTGTTTTTCTCCCCATTACTGTTGAAAATTGTCAGTGCTAGCAGTATCTGATCAATACCTTTCATTAATGTATTTGAAATATAGACTTGGAACTTGAAGAGATCTTAGAGATAATTTCTTTCAATCCCCTTGTATTATGGTGGAAGGAAATGGTAATCCAAAGATGTATGGTAACTTCTTCAAGGGAACACAAGTCATTGGCAGAATCATGCTTGGAACCCACGTTCTCTTAACTTTAATGCATTACTCCTTTCGTTAGACCATGCTGACTGCACCTCAGAATCACATCATGTAAGGAGGAGCACTTAAATATTTATTGATAAGTAATTACAATAACATTAGCTAGTAATTATATAATATAAAGTTTAGAAAGGACTTTACATACATTATTTCATGAGATCCTCACAACAACCCTATGAAGATAAGAAGCTATTGTTATTCATATTTTGCAGATGAGGAAACCAAGGCAGACAAAGGGTTAAATGACTTGTCCAGGGTCAAACAGTTAACAAATGTCTAAGGATGAATTTGAACTCAGGTCTTCCCAACTCCGACCAGAGTTCTCTGCCCTACTCTAACTAGCTGCCTTACAACTAAAAAACAGAACTCTGTTATCATTATAAGGAACCTCAAATATTATCTAATTCAATTAGGTCTTTTCTAGTGATAATTTTAAGGATGAGAAATAAAATTACTAATATTTAAAGCTAGTTAGTTGTTGACCTGAATTTAAAAAGGCAGATTTCAAAAAACTTAGTACAGCACTCAGCACCATTGCATGTCACCTGCCTCTCTCATAATATATACCATAATATACTATTCTCTCTATGAAGAATTCAAGCATAACAGGATTTCACCAAATGGCTAGGTCAACAAGCATTTCTTAAATGCCTACGATGTGCTAAGCGCTCAAGGAGCTCACATTCTAAAAGCAGAGATAACATGCAAACAACTATGAACAAATAAGATTACGATTAACTGAAGTAACCTCAGAGGGAAGGCAGTAACATTGAGAGGAATCAGGAAAAGCTTTTTTATTCTTACTTTCAGTCCCAAATTCTCTCCCTCTCTCTACCCCTCTACCCCACCCACTGAGAAGACAAGAAATATGATACCTATTATACATATGAAAGTCACGCAAAATATATTTCCACATTAGCCATATTGCAAGAAAAAGGCAAGAAAAATAAACAAAGTAAAAGAAAAATGCTTCAATCTAAGTTCCCTCTCTGAAGGTAGATGGTACTTTTCTTCATGATTGGGAACTGTAAATCACTGAATTGACCAGAGTAGCTAAGATCTTCACAGTTGATCTGCCTAACAATATTGCTTTTACTGTGTCCTACTGTCCTGGTTCTGCGCATTTTACATTGCATCAGTCCATATAAATCTTCCTAGCTTTTTTTTTCTTTCCTGAAACCATCTCATCATTTTTTATAGCACAATAGTATTCCACCACAATCATATACCACAATTTATTCAGCCACTGCCCAATTGATGAAAATCTCCATTTCCAATTCTTTATCACCACAAAAAGAGTTGCTATATATAATTTTATACATATAAGCCTTTTTCCTTTTTCTTTGGTCTCTTTTGGATGAAGATCTAGCAGTGGCCTTACTGGATCAATGGGTATAAAAAGTTTAACAGCACTTTTCACATAGCTCCAAATTGTTCTTCAGAATGGTTGGACCTCTTCACAGATCCAGCAACAGTGGCACAGTGTACTTATTTTTCCATATTCCTCGGGCATTTGTCATTTTCCTTTTCTGTCATGTTAAACAATTGGATGGAAGTGATGTGGCACCTCACAGCTGTTTTAGTTTGCATATCTGTAATTATTAGTGACTCAAAGCATTTTTTTATTTGACTACTGATAGCTTTGATTTCTTCTTCTAAAAACTGCCTGTTCAAATCCTTTGACCATTTATCAATTGAGAAAAGGCTTCTTATAGAAGGCAAGATTTTAGTCAAAAGTTGAAGGAAACCAAGGAAGTTAGGAGATGAAGACAAGGAGGGAGAAAATTCCAAGCCAGTTAAAACTCCTGCTGTCAGGAATTGGTGTGTCTTATGTGAGGAACAGCTAAGACCAGAATTACAGGACTGCAAAATACACGGAAGGAAGGAAGGAAGGTGTAAGATGACCAGAAAGGTAAGAAAAAGCCAAGTTATAAAGGAATTTAAAAGACAAACAGAGGATTTTATATGTGATGCTAGAGGGAAAAGTGAGTCACTGAAATTTAACTAAATGAAGATGGGGCAGTGATATTGTTCTACCTGTATTTTAGGAAGGTCATTTTGATAGTTAAGTGAAGGAGAGACTAGTCAGAGAGACTAATAGGAAAACTATTACACTAGTCCAGGTATGAGGTGATTAGAGCAGCAGGGTAGATGCAGTGTTCAGGAGAGAAGAGGGCATACAAGGGAGGTGACAAGAAGGTAGAGACAAAGGATTTGACAACTCATTAGATAAGGAAGTGATAGTGAGAAGTTGAAGGTGACATTTAGGTTGCAATGCCTATTTGTGCCTATAAAGTGCCTATAAAGTAAGTGGTGCAATTGACAAAAATAAAGAAGTTAAGAAAAATGAAGTGCGTGGGGAAAAATATAATAACTTCAGTTTTTGATATACTGTATTAGATTCAGTAATACACACACACACACACACAAACACGCATCAGGGCTATCATGCAGCCCAGTGTGATTTATACAGCCAGCCTACAAGCATAGAAATTTGCATAAATACTTTAGTAAACAAAGCCGAGCTACCACAGAGCTCTCACTAAAATGGCAAATCAAAATATATTGTCTATTGTTTCAATAAAAACCTAAGGTTGGACAGCCCTGATCATATATATATACACACACACACACATACACATATATACACACACACACATACACATATACACACACACACATATATATATACACGCACATATATATACACACACATATGTATGTGTGTATGTATGTGTGTGTGTGTGTGTGTGTGTATATAAATATTATATATTATAAATGTACTGGCCATTCAGTAGTGTACTGGCCATTCAGTAAGAAAGTCCAAGACATAGTTGGAGATGAGAGACAGGAGTTCAGAAGAGATATTAGAGCTGTATAAATAGATCCGGGAACCATGTGCATATAGATCGATTTATCCTATTTACATATTATCTGCATTTATGTCAATTGTGGTGATATACACATATGTGTGTGTATATATATGTATGTGTATGAGTATATATGTGCGTTATCTACATATGTGTGTATATACATATACATACATATGTGTATATATGTATGTATGTGTACACACACATACACATACTGTGATCCTGCTAAATATGTAGGAATAGTCTCCATAAGCAATTTCAGGGTTGAGGCTCTCCTAAGCCTTCTGTGCCCTACCAGTTTCTGTTGTTTAAGTCATGACTTAACAAATTGTTGCTAATTCTTTGGCCTCATCATCTGAGAAGGCAATGTGCTACAATCAAATGTCATAGTGGGAGCTTGGCATTTTGTACTGCATTTAAATTCCACACTTAAATGGAAAAATATAGTTTAAAATGTCATTCTTTTGCTGGTCAAGGTATAAACAACAGAAGAACCTAACCTAATAATCTGGGTGCTTTCCACTCCTGTTTTCTTCAGTACATAAAAACAACAGAGGATAGCAATTTGTGGGAGGGGGAAAGATTTTTAAACACAAACTGTCAGCACTAGTAGATTTGGACAAATTTTTGTGTGTGAATATATACATATGGAATTATACATATATATGCACATATGCATTTATTTTTTCCTGACTTTTACAAAGAAGAAAAAATATTGCTCAACAAAACCCAAACTAAAAAATTAGTTCCTTATCATTTTCATTGTCTGTGAACCCTACTATAGCATCTGAGAAAAGTGGCAATAAAATATCATTTCTTGCAGGCAAATCTTGTAATAGATGGCAAAAAAATCTATCTCCCTTTTGCTAAAGGCACACCACTAATTGAAGCAGAAATAAAATGAGAAATACGAAAGAGATTAAAAATACAAAGTTATGCCTTTGTCCAATTAGCAGGTAGTAAGTTAAATTATCAGTTAAAGGCATTCTACAAGTTGCTGCATTAAAAAACAGAAATAAAAATGACTATTAAAACAACATGCACCTGGTATTGATAGAAAAATCTACAGTAATTTCAGGAAAATAATATTTTCCACCTGAAAATAACCCAATGACAAATGAGAACAAACCAGGAAAATAATAAAAGGATCTTAGTAAAATCTTTTCTTTCTTTAAATGTGTTAAGGTATATTCTGTCACCACATAAAAGAACATATCACCTTTTAAAAATCTCACTCCTATGGCTCCAACACAGAATAAATAACTCAATCTGTCCTAGATCTCCAAATTCAGAACTCTTTAGAGCTGGTATGTAGATTTGATTAGGAAGGAAAACAAGGGAGGAATAAGAATAGCATTGAAAATGTTGAAATGTCTTCTTATATAACACCCTTCTCCTCCATGGATCTCAAAGAGCTTTTAAAATATTTGTTAATCAGGCCTTGCTATTCCACTGTGAGTAGATAAGGACAATTACTCTTACAAGTCTGGGAGAGTCAATTTCTTAAATTTTTGTAAAATTTGTTTTTCTTTAACATCAGTAGGAGAAAGCCATTTTAAACGTTCCTAAAAACCTATTTCCAGCTTTGAGTCACAGAACAGTAGCGCTTTAGGACCAAATCTACAAAAGAACAGAATTGTCACTAACATAATTGTGGTAAATTTGTACCACCCCAAATGTACAAGGAATTACACACACAAGTGAACTTTCAAAAGCTCAATTCCCTTCTGGATAACTGGCTATTAAGAAATATCAGGAAATCAAAACAACAAACAAAATGTAAACCTTAAAAAATGCTTGTTCAATGAAAAAAAGGGGACAACTAGATATCTATATCCCAGGCATCTTTCTAAATTTTTTGAAGAATGTACATTTCCTTAGAACTGTGGAGATATGAATAGAAAACTGATTCAATAATCTGAATCTGAATTTGGGACAGACTATATTTTGAGCTTTACTTCTGAATTGTTGAGTAACTACCCCAGTTTGGAAAGTATTTTTAAATTTCTCAGATGAAAGTCCAAGTTTTACCAGTATCTGTAGAAAAGGAAAATTAGCTATTTATTTTTTCCCAGTTATTCCCTACCCCCACCCCCAGCTTTTTCTCTTTCAACTATTACCTTCCTTTCTGCATAACCTCCAATAGTATCAATTATGTCCTCATGAACTATATATTCAATGAAGGGGGCTGGGGATAGAGGAAAGAGACCACGCACTGCACTATCTCAAAGTGTTATCCTCAAAAACCGAAATTTCAAACTAGAACATCAAACGTCACAGTGATATCTCTACATGATACCTATAAATGGGGCAGAGCAATGTTGATGACCTGGCTCCATTGCTGCCTCTAGCCGTCATTTTAGAATCTACTCTACCATGAAGTCACCAAACAAAAGTGATGCTTCCCTCACCTGATCTCATAGCATATTGTATTCTTTCCCCACACTTACCATATTCTCATTTGCATTATATTTTTCTGTCCCATGTCTTAATACTCCTACCAGATTCTAAGCTCCTTAAGAGCAAATACTATCTCTTCTTTCTCTTTGAAACTTTCTCCAACAGCCAGCAAAACATGTAATAGAAATCAGTACTTAATAAATCTCTGTTAAATATTCTCAATAGCTTAGTAAAAAAACAAAAGTCAGTCTCATTAAAACAAATCTCAGTAAATCCATGATGATTTTAAGACAATCTTATGAAAGAGAAGAACAGAGCTTAAGTCACTTGCCTAGGGTCACATAGCTAAATGTCTGAGATCATATTTGAACGTCGGTCCTCCTGACTTCAAACCTAGCCCTCTATCCACCTATCTTTTTTTTTTTTTAAATGGAGCCAAGATGGCAGATGAGGAGCAGCCACCCAGATGAACTCTCCCAAAGTTCCCCTCCAAACAACTCTAAAATAACACCTCAAATTAAATTTTAGAGGGGAAAAGCTAACAAAAGGTCAGGGTGAAATATTTTTCCAGCCTAAGAAAACTTAAAAGAGGTTAGCAGGAGAAGTGTGTGTTACCAAGGTAGGATTCCATACACCAGGTGGTAAGAGTGACTACTGCAACAGCAGTAGCTTCAAGGGCTCTCAGCACAGAGATGGTAACAACAGGTTACAAAGACATTACGGTGAACCCTTTACTGGCACTAGGTACTACTCATGCTGACTGGCAAGTCTACTGCTCATATGCAGTTCTGGGTCACAGTTCCAGAGTGGAGAGGAAAGCTGGGAGTCAGTCATACTTCCAAGGCAAAGAGAGCACTAGTGCTCATGGCTGCTGAGGACCAGGGACTCTTCCTGGTTAAAGACCAGCACACAGACCAGGAAAGCAGTGACCTTTTCTCTCCCAGGATCACACCACTTTAAAAGCACCAAAAATGTGCAGAGCCTCCAGAATGAGCTCTGGAAACAGTCGCACAATAAAGTCTGAAGCTTGAGACAGTGCCTCTCTAAACCCAGAAGAGGAGATCCCAACTTTAACATAAAGTTCAAAGTGAAGAAACAGGCTAGAAAAATGAGCAAACAACAACAAAAGAATTTGACCATAAAAAAAATTCTATGGTGACAGGGAAGACCAAGACATAACCTTAGTAGAAGACAATATTGTGGAAACAGCCATTTTAAAAAAGCCTCAAAGAAAAATACTAGTTGGACCTAAACCCAAAAAGAATTCCTGGAAGAGTTAAAGAATGAGATAAAAGTGGTGGAAGAAAATCTGGGAAAAGAAATGAGAAGGATGCAAAAAAAAAAAAATAGCTTTATAAAAGAGGCCAAAAAATTGAAGAAAATAACACCTTAAAAAACAGAATTGGCCTAATGAAAAATGAGACATAAAAGCACACTGCAGAAAATAATTCCTTAAAAGTTAGAACTGAGCAAGTAAAAGCTAATGAATCCATGAGACTTCGAGAAACAATAAAGCAAAGTCAAAAGAAGGAAAAAAAATGGAAGAAAATGTGAAATATCTCATTGGAAAAATAGCACACCTGGAAAACTGATCCAGGGAACATAATTTAAGAATTATCTGAAGTCCATGATCAAAGAAAGCCTAGACATCATAGTTCAAGAAATTATTAAGGAAAATTGTGCTGATATCTTAGATCCAGTAGCTAAAAAAGAAATTGAAAGAATCCAACAATAACCTCCTGAAAGAGATCCCAAAATGAAAACACCTAGGAAATTATAGGCAAATTCAAGAATGGTTAAATAAAGAGAGAAAATACTGCAAGCACCCAGAAAGAAACAATTCAAATATTGTAGAGCCATGGCCAGGATCATAGAAAATTTAGCAGCTTCCACATTAAGGAACAGTGAGCTTGTAGTATGAAACTCCAGGAGACAAGGAAGCTAGGATTACAACCAAGAATCACCTACCTAGCAAAACTGTGTATAATCCTTCCAGGGGAAAATGGATACTTAATGAAATGGAGGACTTTCAAAAGTTCCTGATGAAAAGACTGGAACTGAATGGAAAATGTGATATTCAGACAAAAGACTCAAGAGAAGCATGAAAAGGTAAACATGAAAGTGTAATCATAAGAGACTCAATAAAATTAAACTGTTTACATTCCTATCTAGGAAGATTATGCACATAACTTCTAAGAACTTTATCATTATTCAGACAGTTAAAAGAAGTTTAGATAAAGGGCAAGGGTATAAGTCAATTATGTTGGGATGATCTCCAAAAAAATAAAAAAGTGATAAAGTGGGATGCACTGGGAAAAGGGGGAAGGTAGAGGTAGAATAGCAAAGTTTTCTCACTAAAATAGATGTACAAAAGAGCTTTTATAAAGGAGAGGAAGGTTGAATCTACCTCTCACTGGAATTGGTTCAAGAATGGAAAAATAAACATACAAACCTAGTTGGATATAGAAATAAAGAAATATTACCCAATAGGGGAAACAGGAGGGGAAGGGAATGAGAAAAAAAGTGTGTGGGGGGGGGGAGGTGATAAAAGGGAGGGTGAGTTGAGATAGTGGGTTAAGAGAGGCAGTGGTCAGAAGCAAAACAGACTTTTGAAGAGGGACAGGAGGAAAAGAGAGAGGATAAAACAGATGAAAATGGGCTGAAAGGAAATACAGTTAGTAATGCTGTGAATGTAAATGGGATGAGTTCACCCATAAAATGGAAGCAGAATAGGTTAGAAACCAGAATCCAACAATATTTTGTTTATGAGACATACTTGAAACAGAAGGACATTCAGAGTTAAAATAAAGGGCTGGAACAAACCTGTTTCAGCTGAAGTAAAAAAATATGAGGGAATAACAATCATCATCTCAGACAAAGGAATAGACAAAGTAGACCTAATTAAAAGAGATAATCTGGGAAATTATATTATGCTGAAAGATACCATAAAAAATGAAGTAATATAAAAATTTGCACAGCAAATTTCTCTAATAAAGGCCTCATTTCTCAAATATATATACAACTTTAGAACTCAGTCAATTTTATAAAAATAAAAGCCATTCCCCAATTGATAAATTATCAAAAGATGTAAACAGACAGTTTTCAGAAGAAGAAATCAAAGCTAGATATAGGAAAAATTGCTCTAAATCACTATTAATTAGAGAAATGCAAATTTAAACAACTCTGAGGTACCACCTCATAGCTATCAGAAATGGCAATTGCTACAAGGCACAAGGGGAAAATAGATACATTAATGAATTGCTGGTGGAGTAGTGAACTGATCCAGCTATTCTGGAGAACAATTTGGAACTAGGCCCAAATGGCAAAAAAGCTGCATATCCTTTGACTTAGGAATAACACTACTAAATCTGTACTCCAAAAGAGATAAAAGGAAAAAGAAAAGGGCATATATTTACAAAAATATTTATAGCAGCTTTCTCTGTAGTGGCAAAGAACTGGAGATCAAGGGGATGCTCACCAGTTGGGGAGTGGCTGAACTGTGGCATATGACTGTGATGAGTACCACCGTGCTATAAAAAATGATGAGGGGGTGGTTTTAGAAAAAGACATGGCAAGAGCTACATGAACTGATGCAAAGTGAAGTGAAAAGAACCAGAAGATCATTGTGCACAGTGATAACAGTGTTGTAATGATGATCGACTGCGAAAGACGTGACTACTCTGATCAAAACAACGATCCTAGACAATTCCAAAAGACTCATGATGAAAAAATGCCATCCACCTCCAGAGAGAAAACTGATGAACTCTGAGTGCTAATTGAAGAATAATTTTCTCACTTTCTTTACTTTTCTTGCTTTTTTGGAAGTGTGGCTAACATGGGAATATGTTTTGGATGATTTCACATATCTAACTGATGTCATATAGCTTGCCTTCTCAGTGGGTGAGGCAGGTGGTGGGAGGGAGGAAAAGAATCTGCAACTCAAAAATTTAAAAGAAAAGAATGTTAAAAAAAATAATAATAAATTAGAAATGTTTAAAAAATAAAACACTGGAATATGCATACATATATGTTTATGTATATATATGGGTGAAAGTGTATGTATGTATATATCTATGTGTGTATGTGTGTGTATATATATATATATATATATAGAGAGAGAGAGAGAGAGAGAGAGAGAGAGAGAGGGAGGGGGAGAGGGGGAGAGAGAGGGAGAGAGCGGACACAGGGCGAGTTGAAGATGAAGGGAAGATATCTAAAAGAAATAAAATCAAATTAAGGGATGAGAGAGGAACATACTGAGAGAGGGAGATAAGGAGAGATAGAATGGGATGGATTATCTCCCATAAAGGTGGCAAGAGGAAGCAGTTCTGTGGGAGGAGGGGAGAGGGCGGATGAGGGGGTAATGAGTGAACATTGCTCTCATCAGATTTGGCCTAAGGAGGGAATACCATACATACCCAATTGGGAATCTTACCCCACAGGAAAGAAGAAGGAAGAAGATAAAAAAAATGAGGGGATGATGGAGGGGAGGGCAGATGGGGATGGAGGTAGTCAAAAACAAATACTTTTGAAAGGGGACAGGGTCAAGGGAGAAAATGCAATAAAGGGGGATGGGTTGGGAAGAAGCAAAATATAGTTAGTCTTTCACAACATGAATATTGTGGAAGGGTTATACATAATGATACACATGTGGCCTATGTTGAATTGCTTGACTTCTTAGGGAGGGTGGGTGGGAAGGGAAGAGGGGAGAGAATTTGGAACTCAAAGTTTTAAAAACAGATGTTCAAAAACAAAGAAAAATGTTTTTGCATGCAACAAGAAAATAAGATACACAGGCAATGTGGCGTAGAAATTTATCTTGCCCTACAAGAAAGGAAGGGAAAAGGGGATGGGAGGGGAGTGGGGTGACAGAAGGGAGCGCTGACTGGGGAACAGGGCAACCAGAATATAAGCCATCTTGGAGTGGGGGGGAGGATAGAAATGGGGAGAAAATTTGTAATCCAAACTCTTGTGAAAATCAATGCTGAAAACTAAATATGTTAAATAAATTTAAAAAATAAAAAAATAAAAAATAAAAAAAAATAAAACACTGATATCTGCAGTGTATAGACAAAAGAGTGCTATGCTAAATCTTGGAGAAATCAAAGTATCAAATAAAACAGGTTCGTCAAGCTAATGAAAAAAAAAGCAGCTACCATTTATATCACTTTAAGGCTAGCAAAACCCTTTACAAATATGCCATTTGATCATCGAAACAACCTCGTGATGTAGGTGCTATTATTACCCCCAATTAATAGATGAAGAAACTGAGCACTAAGAATGAGCATGAATAGTTATGGAAAATATTCCTTTTTTCTGTCCACAACCATATAGGTAAAATCCTTTTAAATGGCATTTTCTTCATATCATTGTACACAATGTTATCTTTAACATCATTCAATATTTATGTAACATTTAGCATTGGTGTAGCACTATTAGTCATAATTCAATAAAACTTGTTTTCTTACTCTTTTCAGTCTTATTCCTGTTTTATGTAATTTCATGAGACTCACTACAATTTAAAAGTGTGAATATTCTGAAATAATCTGGCTACAAAATGTTTTAAAACTGACAGTATACATATAGCATTCAGAGACATTCACAATATTATTAAAGTCCTTTACTTTATATCTGGATTCAAGATATATGCAGCCATGATAAATTCCTTTTTTTTTATGATCATAAAAAGGGTGGCCGCAAAATTAAAACTGGCCTTTGGATTCTTACATATACACTTACTTCATATTGCATTACCCAGATACAAAACAGGAGAGGGAGAGGGAGGAGGAAGAGGAAGAAGAAGAGGAGGAAGAGGAGAGCATATAAAATTTGCAACCCAATAAGATAAAGAATGATAAACTTATCTGTAAGGACTTCTACTTGAAAAGCGGACTTAATAGCATCCTTATTTGCTAAGAGGCTATGCATTAACTAAGTCTGAATATCTGAACAAGGATGTAGGACCTAATGACTATCCAGTTCACTCAGTATAGCAAAGGAAGTATGAAGAAAAGGATTAGAAATTAGTGTACATATTCAGAAAATGATCTCTACTATCTTATAAGTTACTTGAGAACAAAGATCATGTTTGATTTATAATTATATCTCCCCCAGCACCTATCACAATACAAAGCTCATAGTAGATATTTAATAGATTTTGTTGAAAGAGCTAATTAATTAATCAATCCTTCTGTACCTTTGGGTCTAAACTCTAGTGAATTAACTACTTTCTGAGAACATATTTTTCCATTTTACAAGATTTGTTGGATCAATATTGATCATTTTTCCTTTGAAAGCTGAATATCACAACTAAAATACCTTCCAATTCATTAAAACATTGTCCTCAATTTGTAGAACAGTGCCCTGCACATGATAGGCAATTAATAAATGCCTGATGGATTGAATTTAATGTATAAACATTAGATAAGGTTTGTAATATGTAAATATAAGTAAATAATTCTCGTAATTGTTTTACATTAAATGTGCAAAATTTTTAACCTACATTAAAAATTAGGAACAAATTAACTAATTACAACATCAAGCTTGAAACTAAAGCAAATTTAATACTCCATGATTTCATTCATATTAGCAAGGGTGACACTACCTGACCTAGCATCAAGCTTCAAACTAAAGCAAATTTAATACTCCATGATTTCATTCATATTAGCTGGGGTGACACTAACTGACCTAGCACAATACTGTAGCCCAGCTCAACAAGTAAATATAGCAAACCCAGAAAAAACAATACATGGAACAGAGTTCTTCGAGCTACCTGTGTCAAGTCAAAAGTTGCTAAATCTAAAAAAACACATGAAAACTGGGGTGGTGGTGGGAGTGGAGTTAGCCAACAGGAAATTAGACAAGCATTATAATAGAAGGTCAATTATTAGAGGAAAACAACTTCCATAGATCACTAGGCTGGTAGTGTACATTAATACCTACAATGCTGTAAAGCTTGACCCCTTTTGAACCCCTTTCCAAAATTTAAGGATAGTCTGTTAGAGAACTGTTTGGGGTTTTTGTTTTGCTTTGCTTTGTTTTGTTTTTACCAAGAATGCAGTTGTTATAAGAAAAGTAAATGTGAAAGTTGAATTTGTTTGCTTTAAAGCCAACTTAACTGGAATTATCAAATACATGAAGTAAAGGATTGTAACTATACTCAAACAAAATATTTTTTCCATTTTATTTTAAATTATGTATTTTGAGAAAACCCATCACCATCATCTCTGGAGCAAGAATCTCTGAACTGTATTTCTTTGCATTCATTAAACTATCATGCTACTGACTTCTTGTTTAACTGTTCATTATTCTTTTTTATTATATTTAAGACATCTAAAATAATCTTTTAGTGATTTATTCTCTTTTTAATTAGATATAACAATTAAAGTATCTTTTATGATATGCTAGAGTTTTCATTCCAGTTAAGGTATGACTATTAGTTATAGAAAGCTACTGCTCACTGAAGAGTATTACAACCTAGAAACTAGCTCCTTTTATTCTTATTTTGAATAGGAACACAAATACAAAATGAAGAGGATATGTATTTTTTCTATAGCTGAAATATGAAAATGTACAAGCACACAAGAGCAAGTAGTTCCCAAAATACCTTTCATAAACTAAAAAATATATATGTTGCCATGGCATTCAGCAAATTAATACATTTAAAATTTGGATTATATATGGAAGGCTGGTAGTCCGTCCTCTCCTCCCCCCACTCTCCTATAAAGCTGGCAGCCCGCCACTCAAAAAAATTCAAGTTTATATTCCTTTCATAGACAATTCCCAGGAATTAAAAAAAAGTCTCAGAGTATGTACTCAATTTCTAAAGTAAATGCAGAGATTACATGATGTTCTTTGTTAAGAGAAAGATATTATCTTCTAAAAATATAATTAAATGTACAGAATCTATTTATCTTAGTATAAGTAATATTGCATATATAATGAATGATTGTCCTACATGATCTATGAGCAAATGTCAGAGGGCAGTGACTTACTCTTTGAGAAAGATAATTGAGACAAATTTCAAGTAATTTCATGAGATCTTACTGTCCATAATCTAATACACTGCACTAACTTAAACTAAAATTATATGTGTGATTTGGGGTTATAAAAGCCTTTCCTTTAGTCATACACAAGACTCTACTAAGATGGTACAGTAACTTTTATAAAGATGTAGTTAAGTAAATTATTATCGGATCTGCACACATACAGCTAAAATAAAAATTAAAAGTTAAACACTTGATATATGCCTAGATATTTGGTTCAGTTTATAATATTTTTAACACGACATCAAAGATTCTATTAAAAACTAATAGAAAATGTAGAAAATATATCCCCTGTAATAATTTTATTTTTGTCACTTATACTGAAATAAATTTTAACTTCTAGTAGACAGACAGATGCCAGGGGCAAGAGCTTTTGCTTTTAAATCTGAGCACTAAAACACCTTATTCCCAGAACTTTTTTATCATTTAAATATGCCCTTTGTAGTTGCCAGTGTTTCCTGTCAGAAAAGTTTCTGGTTCACATTTCTTATTTCAGATAAGACTTGCCATACTTTAATGAGAAAGATTTAAAATACAGATGTAAAAAGTGGTTTTTTGATATTAATTCTTTAAAAAAGTAAAGATGGTGGTTTTATCAAGTAAAATGTCCTATAGACAAGTCTATCTTCGCTTTATTACTGAATCTAATGACTTTCCCCCTAAAACATTTCCTCAATTGGAATAGGAATTAAAGATGAGTAAGTAGAAAATAAAAATCAGTAGATCACTGGAGTAAATCTTGATGGGTTTTCATATTTGAAGGGTGGGAAAGTTGGGTGTAAGGAGAGTTGTGACCACAGTGAAGGGAAGGAGAAGATGGGGAGAAAGGACAATGAACTCTAAAGAAACTTTAAGAAATATTTCAATGATTACACCACAAAATAACTGGATATGCAGCATGTTCCTAAAATCAAGTTACCAACCAAAAGTAGGTGAGAAAAATAATAAATTTTCAACTTTCAAGGCTGTAATAATATCACCATTATAATTCATCCAAATATATCAACATAGGCTTTACATCAGCAGACTTACTTTCAAAAATAGACATAACACTACCATAACATTTCATACTTTCAGTTTTTGGAAAGAATGTCAGGAAAAGCTCCCAGCAAGTGTTTCTATCAATCAGGCTAAGTGAAAAATGAGAAAAAGAGAGCTGGGTAGCGGGGAGAGGAGGAGGAAAAGGAGGAGAGTAGGAGAGGGGTAGAGAGAGACAGGGGCTGGGAAGAGACAGAGGCAGAGATGGAAACAGAGAGCATGAGAAAGACAGAAGTACAGAGACAGATACAGAAACGGAGAGACAGAGAAAGAGAGAATGAGAGCACAGATACTGCCTTGTGTGGGTTGAGGGAGGATTATGTTCCAGCTCCTGAAGAGAAACATTTACCAAAGTTCAGTGCTGATTCCAGACAGATTCCAAACAGCTGTTGAGTCACTGGCACATTAAAATAGACAAAGCTTTACTACAGTAGACTTCAGTTCACGTCTCCTTTACAATTCTTGAATCCAAATATCTCATTTGTTAAAGACAAGATGGGGTGTAAAACTTTATCTAAAGTCCACTTAAATTTGGTTGAACTAATTCATATTTCTTCAGCTTTTACTATAATTAATACCTTTTAATCCGATGCTATGTATAGTTCACAGAATCTGAGTTAGAAAGGGAAGTCAAAGTTTAAGTCACCCCTGAATTCCCTCCAGAACATCTCCAACAAGAAATCATTTAGCCTTTTGCTTATTTCTAGTGAAAGGGAACCCAGTTGTTCCAGAGGTATCCTATTCCACCTTCAAGAGATTTGTTAGAAAATTCTTCTTTACATCAAGCTATAATCTGCGCCTTCAACTTCCACCTATTGCTCCTAGCTCCGCCCTCTGGAGTCAAACAGAATAAGCCTAATTCATCTTCCACATGACAGCCCTTTAAATACGTGAAGACAGTTATGCCCCACCATGTATTCTCTCCAGGCTAAATAGTCTGAATTCTCCTCAGCCCATTCTTGGATGCAATGCTCTCAGGGACTTTCACCATCCTAGTGATTCCCCTCTGGACACTCTCTAGCTTATTGATGTCCTTGATAAAGAAAATGTAGAAGACGATTTCACAAAGCTAAAGTACATTTTAAGTTCCTCTGAAGATAATTTCAGATAGTACCTGACAAAAGACTTATGACTATCACATTTACAAGTGCAATAGTATGGCTGCTTTGACTGAAATGACCAATTATCTGACAGAAGTGACTGAAAAGATGAACTGTTTTTGCATCCCAGCAACAGAGCAAATATATAACTACCTAGATAGACATACACTTAACTATCAGTCCAGTTTTCTCTTTACATGGAGAATTTAAGTGTTATACTGTATGTATCCAAGTAATGCACATATATCCACACAGGCTGTATAAATGTAGTTCACGAGAGGCATTGATAGAGATCTCTGGAATCTTGACCACTCCTCTCCAAGAAGGCCCATGCTTCCTGCCCTGAAAGGAACAAGAGAAGGGCCACAGGTCGGCAGACCTGTTTCTTCAATCTTCAAGAAGGGTATTAGTTTATAATTATGTTTGTGTGCCCCCAAAATACCGCTGTGCTAGGGCGCACTAGGTTCAAAATAAAAGCAATTTCTCTGGTTGCTAGCCCTTAATGGGGAGGGTAACCCCAAGCTTACTCCCACCAATTTGGTGCCGTCCCACCAAAAATTAATTACACAAAAGACAATCACAAATTGTGAATAGCAAGTAAATTTATTTATCCCAGGAAAAGAGCAAACAGAAATTGCAGAATTGTTGCACATACAAATATACAAGAAAAACAAATAAGAGTGAAATAACTCTTCTGACAGGAGCAGAACAATATCTTAGATGGAAACATAAAATCCATTTATGCCATTTATATAGTACTTACTAAGTGCCAGGACTGTGTTATGGACTTTACAGATATCTCATTTGATTCTCACAACAATCTGGGGAGGCTGATGCTATTATTACTTCTATTTTGTAAGTGAGGAAACTGAGGCAAACAGAGGTTAACTGATTTGCTCAGAGTCACACAGCTAGTATCTAAGGCCATATTTGAACTCAAGTCTTCCTGACCCCAGGGTCAGCACGCTACCCACTGCACAGCTTAGCTGCCTGAAATGAAAGAGAAAGAGACCTCAATCTCATCCAAGGGGAACTTCTTTTTCCAAAGTCTCTAGAAGGCAAACTGGAAATCATGGACATGTTAAGGAGTTAGCTTCCCTATATGTCTGCAGTTTCCAAAAATCTTTCTCTCCATTTTTTCTTCCAAAAAGAGTCTGGAACAATGAATTTCTCTCTCTAAAGTACCTCTACTCAGGAACTCAGCATCACATAATATTTACCATTTTCTTCAACAATGGAGAGTCACTACTTTTAAGCATATAGCAGCACACAAAATGCCCTAGTCTTGGGTAAAAGTGCAATTGGATTAGCATTTTTAAAACTCTTAAGATGAGCATGGGAAAAAATACCAAACAGGTACAAACTTCCTTTACAAAACTCTTTTAAAATCTCTTTTCTGTAAACTAGAAAACTCAAGAGAAGTGAATATTGGCAGTTGCCTAGGTCATCTCTTTGTTCAACATTTCAAAGGAAACAGCAAACTAACATAACTACAATAAGGATAACAATAACAATGTAGAAAAAGTCAAAACAAAACATATTACTAATCACTCAACATACCTGAATTACACTGAGTTACGGATCCAACAAAACCACATTAAATAGTTTCTTCATACTGTGGAATGATATCAATGACATCAAAATATCATTGAGACTAGAGAACTTTAATATCTTAACATATTCCAAGGAAAGAGAGAAACTGATTTTGAATCTAGAAGTCAGATTGAACCAATGGATCAAAGTAATATTTAAGAATCCCTCAGTCTCCCCTAGGCAAGACACATTATGCACAAAGACAGGAAAAGGAAATCTGTGTCAAAAGCCAATGCCCCAAAAGATAAGTGGTAAAAGGACATGAACACCCAGTTCTCAAAAGAAGAATTGGAAACTCTTAATAACAATATAAAAGAATGAACACTAATTATATGAGAAATACAAATCAAAATAACACGAAGATTTCGCTCATACCAAAGATTACCAAAAATGGAAAAATCTTTGCTGAAGAGATTTGTAAAAATGACAGCCAAATTAATATATTGTTGGTAGAGCTGTAAATTAGTCCAATCATTCTAGAAAGCAATCTGGAATTATGCAAATAAAGTGACTAAAATATCCATACCGTTTGACCCAGAGATTCCATTTATATATGTGTGTGGATACATATATATACACACATATGCATATACATGTATGTATATACCCCAAAGATATCTGGAAATGAAGTAGATGCCCACCAACTAGGGAATGGCAAAAAAAGTCACATGAATGTAAGAGAATATTAACAATGCTGTTAGAAACTATGAACATTATGAATATAGAGGATAGAAAAACTTATATGAGCTTTAAAGTAGCAGAACCTAAAAAATTATATACACAATTATTACAACAATATAAATTGAAAAATCGATAACAAAGAAACATTAGCAAACAAATGCTGTGAAATTATTATGACCATTAATTAGAATGACTAAACTTAGCCCCCAAGAAAAGATCTGAGAAAACACTTCTCTCTACTTCTTTGCAGTATAAGGGACCATGGGTATAGGACACCACAAACGTCTAACAGTTTCAACATGCTGGCTTATTTTGCACAACTTTTTTAATCTTCTTTTTGAAAATTCTTTACTATAAGGAACAACTCTCTGGATAGAATTGGAGGACTGGAATAGGAATTGTAGGTAATATAAAAACAAAAATTTTTGAAAAAAATCAAAACTTCTGATAGAATGCTAATGGAAGGAGTTCCTGCAATTGGAGTTACCTGTGCTTACGAAAACACAGATCCTCCTTTTTGTGAGTACCTAGCACAGGGGCTACACATAGCAGGTACTTATTAAACATTTGCTGAATAAAAGAAAGAGAAATCTGTAAGTAAATACATTAAGAGACTTAAGAGCATCCTTCAATTGAAGTTCAATGGGAAAAGCACATTTAAAACAATTAATATTTATTCAATACAAGTCTTACCATACACTTTCTGAACTGGAATTTGGGCCATAAAATATATGGAAAGTATCCTCACCAAAACCCATACAATAATAATAATACATAGGTCCCAACACCCTGAGGCAGCCATAGAATAAAAGGATATTTGCCCAAAAGGGAGGAAGAAAATTAATAGATATTCTCAGAGAACGTGATTCTGAGGCAAAAAGTAACCGTTGGAACCTATAAACTTTTGAAGCAAGCGTGGAATCATAGTATTAGAGACTTGGAACATACATCAATTCATCAAGCCATAGTAAAGGCTGATAACAGGCACACACCTTTGAATTTGTTGACTGTAGCTGAAAGTGGTTTACCTCCAGAGAGAGTCCATGAAACAGCAAAGATCCGAGAATGTAAACAAATGACCCTCTATAGGCAATATCAGCATGAAATCAGGCAACAATATGGCAGCAAAGAAGCACTGAACAAATTGCTAAGTCATGTAGATTTGCTTATGGTAATGGAGGCATTAATGTCAGCAACTTGGGACCAAGTTATCACCAACTGAAATTAGAGCTATCCTCAAGGAGCCCAGATTCAGTTAATAATGCAGACTGTGCAAAACAAGAACTGAGACTTTGCAACATTTTACTGCAGGCTGAAAAAAAAATAGGACCTACTGAACATCTAGAAAAACATGACCTGGTGACTAGAATTATACATCAGGAAATGATGATAAAAGATGATAAATTCCTATACTACAAACATAGACTTTAAAAGAGCCTTGAGAACTTAACCAATAAATTGTACTGAAGCCAGAGCATTATAATAGATAAAACCAATGCCTACAATTGGCCAGATGGAACAATGACCCCCCCAAAAAAAACCCTCGAAAACAGTATTTTTTAAAATAATTGTTGCTTAACCAAACACTCATAAGGTCTAAGCAACATGGACAAAGAGCTTTCAAAACAATAGAAACGAAAGAGAAGAAAAAAGTGGCAATACAATGAGGTATACATTGCCCCTATCATTAATACTTCAAGGATGTTGTACCCATTGTGTTTTCGGTGAGCTGACAGTCTACAAATTGTAGTTATATTATATATCTTTGCAATAGTATATACACATGTGTGTATGAGAATATCTATATTTATATGTATGCACACATATAAATTCATACATACATACATATATATGTGTGTATACATATATATATACACACACATATGAATAATAGCAAGATAGTGAGTTGTCTTGGAACCATTTCTATCTGAATTCCATTGAACATGATAAGAAAAATAATAATAGTCAATATCAACATCACTAAACATTTATTAAGCATCTACTATATACCAGAAACTGTATTAAGCTACTAATCAACAATTTATATATACTCACAACTCTGTGAGATAATTTTATTTAGGCAGATTCTGTCATTAAAAATTGAAAAATGTTTAATATTATTGCACTAGAATCTTAACTAATAAAATATATTAAATACTTTCATTATATTTCCAGCTCCTTCATAGACCTTGCAAATGTCTATTGGATGGAATGATTTGTCTTTTAAGGCCCAATGCTGTCCTCTAAATCCGACTTCTCTCTCAAGGAGATCTCAAGGAGATCTGTTTGCTCAGTCCAAAACTAATGACCTATTTAAGAAATTACCTCCATCTCTCCCACCAAATTATTAGCTTTCTCTTGGCTGAAATGGCCATTCCACAAGCCAAGATCTGAAGCCAGATTGTCAAGTCAGGCAATTCTTCACTTTGTTAACAGGGCTCAAACTAATTTGGATAGTACTGTTGGATTCCAGTTGCAAATACTAATGTTTATTCACTTAAATTAGCCAACAGTAAGCCTACCACTAATTGTGGCTTTAATTTTATATCACCTGCTGCCTCCTATAAATCAGATAGTGATTGGCTTCTCTAAATGAAATTGCTATTGTCCAGATTGTAATCCCTAAGTCACATAATATGAACCACTCTTTTGTGATCTGTATTACTACCAACGTAAAGATGGGAAGAAGTGAATGCTACAGAAGAAAATGAATCTAATGGTTTACTCCTACCTCGAAACTACTGTATTGAATGTTATCTAACAACATTTTGATTTTTTTTCTTACATTTATCAAGGTGTCTGATTATATATGAAATCTATCTTATGTTCTCTGAACTGTATTACTTTTCACATATCTAGCTCCTGAATCATGTAACCTTGATCTCATCTACAGATTCTCATTTTTACCACTGTTTGGTGGAAGACCTGACCTGACTCATGGCAGTACATTACCAATGTAAGTTAGTTTAATCAGACTGGATGATTCACTTTCAGCACAACTCTACTTTGATCACATTTTGTAGTGTCAAGAATTTGCTCTTTTACATGTGGGGTAAAATGTCTTATGCATTAACTTTATCATAAAAATAATCAAAATTAAATTTAAAAGCTTAAGGGCTCATAGTCCTAACAATTTATTTTATTGTCAGCTACATGGGCATCATGGTCAGCTATGAAAGCAAGGGTTTTATTCCCCTTAATCTTCACATATACCTTTTTGATTCTTATCAAACTGGCTTACTGGGAAAGAATTATATCTAAAACTAGCATCAGTGACCTACCTAAATCATTATCTTTATGTTTATTAACACAAACTATTTTATTAAACATGGATTCAGTACATGACAGTGCTAAATCTCCAGACTTCCTCTCCTTCTATAAATGCCAAATGTCAGTGTCAAAAAAAATCTTTCTTGCATATTACTCTGACCTCCTCAAAAACCATGGTACCCATGTATTGTTCATGTAAAAGTCTAATAGTTTGTCTTGAATATCAAGGCCTCTCATCAACCTGTTCCTACCACCATTACCTTCCCTTACCCCTAGGCTACCAAGTATCTCTTTTCTCCATCTCTATCATTTAAATCTTCCTTCAGTCTTTTCCCTTTACCATTTGGTCTCTCTTTTCACCTCACTTTGTTTCCCTTGTTTTTGGACCAAACTATCCCTTCCCACCTGTCAAAAACCTTCTTCTGTTTATTCAAGACGTAACTGAAAATATAATCCTTTTTCCTGATAAGACTGGGAAGGAAAAAAAGATAAAGGAAATCAGATTCTACTGAATGAATACAAAACAAGTAATGCCTATATCTAGCACACAAATAAGAAAATTACTCAAAAATTATATAAAAGTAAAGAAAAAATAGTTCTTAATATATTTAACTTGTCACCTATACTTTAGTAAATATAGTAGAGCATGCCATTCATTTTTCTATATTTAATTTAAAAGATAAAGTCCAAGTTTACTGGCCTAAACAAAGTTCAACGACTTTTAAAAATCATGTCACAATTTCATGCCCTACTCAAAAATTCCCCAGACCTAACAAAAATTCAAATACACTTGGATTCTTCAAATATCTTCTAGCAATTTGGGGGGAATATACTTATGCTTATATTCTAATTTGTATCATATTTTTATGTGTATACAGGTTATAACCAACAGAGTCCCTTTTTGAATACCACATCATGGCATAAAGTTGGTCCAGGGTTCTTGAAAGCCATGCCAGTTGTATATATTCTGCAGAAGGTCCTAACAAGCTAGAAAGAATTCAAGTATAGGCACTATGATGGACTATATGGCTATAGTCAAAGGATTAGACTAAGTTAGAAAAACTGACCAGCCAGTTGGTCATAGAGTAATGGGGTTTTTTGTTTGTTTGCCACAGTAACTATCAATGACCATCTATTAATTTATAGAGCATCAACAATCCTTGTCAGTGAAGAAAGTATCCACACATACAAAACTGTAGCTCACTGAAACACTGAAGAAGCTACCTCCCCTTCTAGACTATAATCTCCTTTAAGGCAGGTACTATGTCTTCTTATTTTTATATTCCCCCCAGTGTATAACAGGAAGGATATGAAGAAAGTAAACTATCTGGCCTTTCTATAAATTTAACATTACCTCATCACTTAGTCTGGTACCTTGCACACAGTGGACAATAATATTTGTTTCGTAAATAGCATGAATAGCCTACCACAGTATCCTAGAATCCCGTATCTGAATGTATGTGAATAAAATCTAGAAGTAAGCATGTATGGAAGGGATGCAGATGGAAGGTTTAACTATAGGATTCAACTTGAAAAGAACAAATACTTTACATGGAACTCAGCAGAGGGTCTTACATAGAGTAAACACTTAAATATTGGTTGATTTGATTTTAATTTGCATTCAGGGAGTTCTATATAAATTAAGAAAATGCTCTCCCCACTCAAAAACAAAACAAAGCAAAAAACTTCCCCAGTAGAGTTCCCACCCACAGAGACAAATGGAAAAAAATAAAGAGCCATTGATTTAGCACAAATTATATAACAGGTGATTGGGAAATTCAACTAAAAACCCAAGTTGGATGCCTCCCATATTTTTATATTGTTTTCCTTTTGGAAAAGGACATCATTTTGGTGACTGAAATTAACGTGTTTGCTTTTGAAACAAGAAATGTTTCAATCAATAAACTAAGGAGAAAAGGGAAAAAATGAACATCATCGTTAAAATGAAAGCAGAACCAAATGAGGTACTTGCAGTATATGCCCAATAATGAACTAAGGCACAGCTCTACTTAAAAGTTCATTTTTTAAAAATCATCAAATCACTCACATACTACAAACAATCTGGGTTAGATCTTGGCACCTAAGGCATGGGGGACCCTTTATGCTTATCTCAAGGAATTAGCTACTGAACTTCTTTGTCAGCACTGAGATTTGATTTTACTGTAAAGTAAATTAATTACTGGCATTTGACCAATTTTCCAATCAATAAAGAGGCGTTTGTTGAATTAGGTTCTTTCGGACTATTGATATCAACTTCACACACTCAAGATTTTTCAGTGACCAAAACACTACTTTTTACCTTCTAGTCTTGCCTAAAAAGACAGTAATGTCTAAGTTGAAAATCACATAGGAAAAGAAGTGTACTGAACTAGCTAGACTGTTTTTATATATAGCTTAATGAGTGAGATGCGATGAAATGGAAGACTGCATGCAGTTCGAATGAAGTACTCTACTGCCATCTCAAACAGCTGCAAAGCCCCTGAGACTGGAATACAGCCTCCCCATTGAAGCTCATTTCACTCATTGTTGCTCATAATATGATCTAAAGGAACATTTACAGGATCTCATAGAAAGTTTAAATGTTGTTTGATGAGAGCCATTAGATATTTAAATCTGAAATGAATGACATAGCAAGAGAGGCAATCACTACACACCTAAAGTAAAGCATCAAACTTCCAGGGCATTATCTCTACTTGTTTACTGCTAATATTTGTAACGATGCACACTATAATGAGAATACAAACCATCAAGGAATTTTTTCAAAGAGAGGTGTGAAATTCTTTTTCAGGTACCCTTTTACCAAAGAAGTTGTACTGACTGAATAGTATTTTTTTAAAAAAGTCTCCTATGGAAAAAAAAACATTCTACTAATTCTCACAGTGACTTTGCAAAAGCCAATACAAAACCATATTAGCAATACTTGCTAAAGCATGAAGTAATTTTGAGTATGATGGCATGTTTCGAAACCACCTAAAACATAACTGTCTTTATTACATTTTGGTTATGCTCCCTGTGCCTGATTTCAATAATAATAATATACTCTTCCTATAAACTTTTTTGTATTTTTTTATTTTAAACTTAAATACAAAATGAGAAAAGAAAAAAAAACACACTGCCATGCACACAACAGAACATAAAAGAGGATTCAGTATAAAATGATTAATTTCCCTCTCAAGAAAACCTGTATAAGAAATACTACACATTGTTTTCAAAGCTGCCCCCTTTTCTTTGCTTCCTTGTTGGTTTTCTTTTGTTCTCTGTTGTGTACTTTTTATTTTATTTTTCCCCTCCCTTACCCCACCACCCTAAAGCAGACTGCAGTTGAGCACAGATGTATATACATATACATAGGTATCTATAAACATACAAATAGATACTCATACATATATATGTAAGACCATATTATGCTTATTTCCTCCTATCGTCTATTTCTCTGAAGGTGGACAACACCTTCCTTCATAATGTCCAGTACCTACCATGTTTTTCTAAATTAACCAGCTCATCATTTCCTACACTACAGCAATATTACAACCCAATCACATTCTATCTGAGAGACTGTCTACGAAAGTTTTTTTTTCCCAATTTTCTGCATTCCATCTATTCTTGGCTTCATAAGTTTTATTTATACAAGAAAAAATTTAATTTAAAATCATCAAAATTATCCTTTTTACACTTCAACAATGCTCTTACCTTATAATATAGTTTAAGGTCTGATCGTGCTTAATCTACTTCCTTGACATCTTTTCCCCCAGTTTCCTTGAAGTTCGTGACCTTTTGTTCATCCAAATCAACTTTATTATTATTTTTCCTAACTCAGTAAAATAATTTTTACTAATTTAATTGGGATGGCATCGAACAAATAGATTAGTTAGGTAAATTTTTTTAATTATATTGGCTTTATCTATTCAAGAAAAATAAATATTACTTCAATTATTTAGACCTAAGTTTATTTGTATAAAAAGTGTTTTGTGTTTATGTTTCATATAGTTCCTATTCTGTTTTGGCAGGTATATGTTCAGGTATTTTATACTGTCTAGGTTATTAGTCTAAAACAATATTGAATAATATTGCTGTCACATAGTGTTTTCACTTTTTTCATTTTTGATTAAATCTATTTTAATTTTAACTTTGAGATCATGATTATTATCCCTTTTTTTTTACATACTACAATTTGCTCCTGCCCTTTATTTTATCTTTGTGTGTCATCTATCATTTTTATAATCTTTCCTGAAAGCAACATATTGTTGAATTCATTCTGTTTTATGGATAAATTTGTCCCATTCATATTCAGTTACAATTACTTGATGTGTATTTTCCTTCTTCCTATTTTTCCTCACTATCCTCCTCACCTCATTTACGCTAACCCTCCTCACTCCTCTGCTTTATTTCTGCCAGCTACCTTGCCCTACTATTCCTTAATCTACTCCCCTAAGTAATGCCTCTAAGATTACCTCTATTATCTTCTCCCTCCACCCTATGTCCTTGCCCTCTTATTTCTTTCTGAATTTAGAAGACTTTTATACCCTTCTAGAGACACACGTTGTCATACACATATATACATGTTATACACATTCCTGATGAAAGGTTCAGCACTACCTGCCCTACAAGCTTGTTCTGTATCAATTTTTATTTTTTTTAGAATCACCTAATAATCACCCAGCTCAGCCCACACCTTTCTTTCAAATTACCCAAATAAGGATGACAATCAGAGTACTGCTAATATTTTCACATATACAATTTGACCTTACTAAGTCCTTTATAATTGGTCTTTAATGTTTACCTTACATTTCTCCTGGATGTTATGTGTTAATTTTTCCTTTATGTTCTGGGGGTTTTGTCACAAAAAATCTAAAAGTCTTTGAGTTCATTACATGTCCATTTTTTTATTCAGGATTATACTTAACTTTGCTGAGTAAGTTACCCTTGGTCCTAACCCCAGCTCTTTTTGCTCTACAGAATATAGTATTCCAAGACCTATGGTCTTTCAATGTAGTAGCTATTAGGTCTTGTGTAATCCTTATTGTAGCTCCATGATATTTAAATTGTTTTTTTTCTTATTGCCTTCAATATTTTTTCCTTAACCTGGGAGCTTTGAGACCTGGCTATGATATTCCTATAAGTTTTCCTCCTGGGATCTTTTTCAGGTGGTGATTGGAGGATTTTTATTTCTACTTTGCCTTCTTGTTCCAGAACTTCAGGGCAATTTTTCTCAATAATTTCACGTAATATTATATCATGATTCTTTTTTTATTATAGTTTTCAGGTGGTCTGACTATTCTCTTAGGTTATTTTTTCTGGCTCTGTTCTCCAGATCGGTTCTTTTTCTGATAAGATGTAGCACTTTCTCTTCTATTTTCATTCTTTTGATTTTGTTTTATGATTTCTTGGTATCTTAGAATGTCATTAGCATTGCCCAATTCTAGTTTTCAATGAATTATTTTCTTCCTTAAGTTTTTGATTTTCTTGGATTGCTCTTATTTTTCTAATTTTTCCTTGATCTCTTTTATTTTAAGTTCTTCAGAGAACTCTTTTTGAATTTCGGACCATTTGACATTTCTCATTTAAAAAGGAGTGGCTTTTTTTAGCTCCATTAGTTTCCTCTGAATATGAACCCTTATCTTTTCTATCCCTACAACTATCTATGGTTGGATTCTTTCTCCTTTGCTTACACATCTTTATTTTTTGTTTGTTTGTTTTATTTTGTTTTTAGCAGCTATTAGTATAATCAAGTTATAGTCCCAAGGTATAGGGAAGATGCCCCAAGCCTCAGGTCCTTCTTAACTGTTGTTTTCTGAGATCTGTCTCAGAGCCCAGCCTTGGATTCTCCTCTCTACTCTTAAGCCACAGCTAGGGCACCCAGTCACACTGTCCTTCAAATGATCTTGCTCCCTGCAGTTCCTTTAGTGGCTGCAAACTACAGGCATCCTCTCTGCCCTAGAACTGAAACCAGGTCTCTGTTCTCCTGAAAGTGCCCACAGCCAGCAGGGTCCCTGCCCCTCACTACTTCATTCATCAGGTGGTGCTAGTTCCTTCTCCCTGAAACCACAGCCCAAGATGCATCTGGTCAACACAGTTGTGCCTGGCATCCCTCAACAATGGAAGGTCCTTCAGTATTCTCCTACTCAACTGTCAGACCACCACACTGTCTGTGAGATTAAAGTTTCTAAGGCTAAAGCTGCCTTCCAGCTTCTCATTTGTTGATTCTGCAGAGTCGGCCTGGAAGTACCACTTCACTCAAGCCAAACCTCTGCCTATGGAGGCTGGATCTTTCCTAGGGTCTTCTCAAATTGTCTTAGGAGGACAACAGCTTACCCCATGTTTATTTCTGCTACTCTGAGGTGATTTTTTTTTTCTTTTTTTGTCCCTATAAATGTGAATCACCAAATAGCGGAAGTGACCTCAAAGTAATTTAAATTGGCTGACACTGTCTCTTGCAAAGATACCATTTTCACATGGCATAAATCTTGTAATTTAAATTTCATCACTCAGGAGTCTTGCACTAGGATGTTTAAAAAGATAAATTAATGAAGGAAGGAAGCACTGATGAAACTTGTCAAATTCCAGTACTCACATGGATAAGAACACTTCCACCTGTTCAGTGTAGGTATGGGCCAAATAGACTAATTATAACTACCCAGAATCAATTATATGCTATATTGTAATGTTCAAGCCTAGAAGTGTGGCGAAGCCAACTGCTACAGTTAGCATGCGTAGAGTTGTGTACAAGATTTGAATATTCAAACCTAAAAGAAAGCCTTAGAATAAGGGCTAGTCTCACACTCAAATCCCTAAAACCTAAAAATAATCCACCCACCATTTTTGGAGGGTGTTACTTGGGAAGTGGCAGGTACTCTGAGTACATATATACTCATATAGGAGATGGCTGTTATGTTTTATCTATCCCCATCCTCACATTCCCTGAACAAACTTTTTTCTCTAAACCTGCATTAAAATGAAAAGGTTATTATTACTGTTGATAAGTCAAATCAAATAAATTAGCATTTATTATGCCTCTACTATGTACCAGCCATTGCGCTAGTAACTTGAGATAAAGGTCAAACAAACAAGCAAAAAACCTGGTCCCTGCTCTCAAGGATCTCACAGTCCTATGGGGAAGTGGAAGGGAGACAACTATATACAAACAAAATACATACAGGATAAATTGGGGGTAGTCTCTGAGGGAAGAGACTAAGAATAAGGAGGACTGGGCAAAGGTTCTTGCAAGTGAGACTTTAGCTGAGACTCAAAGGAAGAAAGAAAAGCCAGGAAGTGAAGTTGAAGAAGGAGAGTACAAGGTATAGGGGACAGCTTGTGAAAATGCTTAGAATTGAGAGATAGAGTGTCTTCTATGATAAATGGCAAGGGGGCCAGTCTCACTGGATTGATTGCAGAGTACATGAAGGGTAATAAAGTTTAAGGAGAATGGAAAGGTAGAAAGGGTCCAAGTTATGAAGGACTTTAAAAGCAAAATGGAGGATTTCATATCTAACCCTGGAAATACAGGAAGCCACTGGAGTTTATTGAATAGGAAGGTGATATGGTCAGATCTGTGCTCTGACAGCTAAGTGGAAGATGGACTGGAGTGGGGATAGACTGGAGGCATGGAGACCAACTAGCAGGCTATTGCAGCAATCCAGGTGTGAGGTGATGATAGCATGCACCAGAGTGTTTGAAGTGTCAGGAGAGAAGAGGGATGTAAAAGAGATGTTAAGAAGGTAGAAATGACAGGTCTTGACAACTTACTGGGTATGAGGTAGAAAGGGAGGACAGTGAGAGGCAGTAAAGAATCAAGAATGACACCTAGGTTACAAACCTGGGTTTCTGGGAGGATAGTGGTGCCCTCAGTACTAACAGGAAAGAGAACAGAGAAAGGCTTTTTAGGGAAAGGTAATGAACTTAGCTTTAGACAAGCTGAAACTAAGATGCCTGGGGATATTCAGTTTGAGATGTGAGTGGAGTCCAGAAGAGCAATTAGGGCTAAATAAGCAGCTAGATATGTAAATCTAAGAGTCACTTGCATAGAGATAATAATTGAAACCATGAGAGATGATCTCATGAAATCACCTGATCCCATCCCCAACACTACCCAACCAAGTCCAGCTAATATTTGTTTTCTAAGGGTGACATTGTATCAAAATATACTTTTGCAAGGGGCGGGGAGGGGAAAGAAGAAATTTTCTTACTTGCTTTCCACCTAATTTTTTTTTCTCCAACAGAAACTGGAAGGATGAAAGATGGTAACAGGAACTGCAGCAACAGCAAATCTATTACTTTCTCTAATGCCTACTACTGAGTAGGCACCAGTCAAATAAAGTTATTTTCCAGCTTTGGCCTTTTAAAAAATGCCTACAAAATTAATTTCTGCATTTTGCATACTATTTTCTACTGGTTTACAATATATTGTTTGAGTTATTTTCCTTTGAAGAGATGTGCTGAAAGACAGAGTAAAATATAGGGATGTATTTAAGAATGCAGCAAAGATTTTAAAATCACATTTTAAGGTGATAATTTCCTAACAAAATAGTGATAAAAGTACTTTAGATAATTTAAAACAAAAATAAAGTAGCTTAGTGTTATTTTTATGTTTGGCCAAAAATAAAGCAAAATAAGTCAACGTGACATACTGAGAAACGTGGAATCCTAATTCAACTTTAAAAGGTTCTATAAATTATATAAAGTCATTCCAAGAGGTTTAATGTTTAACCATTTCAAATAAGAGTGTACTTTTTTCTTTTAAAAAGTCCTTAACTTGAATGTAGAGCAGTAACCTCTAAAATTTTTCAATCACACATCCCTACCAATAAATATTTTTAGCATAAACCCTCAATATGTATAAATAAGTTATATATTTCCTATTATACTAATAATTGTTTACATAATAAAACACCACAAAATAGAAATGTAAAAAGGATAAGATAAAGAGGAAATAATATTTGATCCTAGAATCAATAGGAAGCCACTAGAATTTACTGAGTTGGGAGATGGCATAATCAGACCCACGCTTTAGGAAAATCACCTTGGCAGCTGTGTGAAAAATGGATCAATGTGGTGAGAGACTTAAGGAAAGTAGTTCATTTTGGAGTCTACTGTAATAGGAAAGGAGAGAAGTGATGTCTCCCTTCACCAGAATGGTGGTCCTGTGAATAGAGAGATGACAGATGTGAGAAAAGCTGGCAAATGATTTGATATGTGGGGTGAGGAAAAATGAGGAGTAAAGAATGATACCAAGATTATAAATCTGAGTGACAGATAGTAGTGTCCTCAAGAATAACAGGTTTGGAAGAGGTGGGTCTGGGGGAAAATATAAGATCCCTGATGCAGATCACAACCTGTCCATGCCTGCCCATACTATGTAACTTACTCTGTCCCACTCAAAATAAAAAGAAGAGAGGCAGGCTTTAAATCATTGGTCACTACCCTAGAAAGAACAGCCCATGCTGTGAAAACTGCTTACCCATTGAAATGATCTGGAGGGCAATGGATGGGTATGCTGGGGGTGGAGTGAAATTTTCCCAGTGGTGCCTATGCAGCTATCAAAATGAGTCTCTGAAGGGATAAAATCCAGCTTAGGAGGAAGATTGGGAGCTTGCATAATAGAAGGATGGGCAAAATGTGAGCGTCTAAGTATAAGTAGGGGTGTTGGTATAGGAGACAAACCTCACAGCTGGTGGCTACTGAGGGAAGGGTACAATGTGACCTATCTTCTCTCCATCCCAATGACTGATTACACATTTCTTGAGGTAGGCCATGGTCTCCATGGGGCCCCTGTTCCCACTTTATAGAACATTGGTAAAAAGCCAGTTTGAAAGGTGAAAATATAATATTTCTTAGAGAGAAAAAAACTGCAGTTCAAGTATATTCTTACTTTTGATTAAGAAGAAAAGCACTCTTCTATACTTTTAAAGCAAATAAACTAAAATCCTGAGAGGAAGCAATTTAGATTAGCCAGCAAATACCAAAGGTTTTTTCTGTTAACACAACTGACATCAGCAATGGCCTGATTCTTTCCCCTTCTTTTCATTCAATTCAGAAATCCTTAAGACTTGGTATCTTAACTACATGTAATTTTTTCCCCTGAAGAATATTCATACTTTGATTGTATTTAAATTATTTATGGGAAAATTGTTTGAAGAACCTATTCAACTACTATATTTCCTTTCCCTTTTTTTGTCCTTTTACTGAAGTTTGGAGGCAACAGATTAAATCAATGTGTCACCACACACTGGTTTACAATGTAAGAAAGTCAACCAATGATAAGAAATCCTAAAGGAATATAACATATATTGCTACATAGTATACATAGTGATGCCACTTTGAATAAAGTTACCCAATTAGAAAATGAAAAGCTAGTTATTAGTTTGGCTACTTGAGTTAGATGTAACTCTTCAATCGACCAAACACAACCCCCATTCCCTCAGTTGACTTGCATTTTTTAAAAGTACTTGTACTTAGATCTTTTTTCAACTCTACTTTTATTTCCAAATATATCCTCCTCTCCTGAACAATGAGCCATCCCTAGGAAGGAAGGAAGGAAGGAAGGAGAGAAGGGAGGGAGGGAGGGAAGACAGACTTACTAAGTGCCTAGAATGTGTCAATCACTCTGCGGAGCACTTTCCAAATACAATTTTATTTGATCCTTACAAAAACCTTAGGAGGTAAGCGGTGTTATTATTCCCATTTACAGTTGAGGATACTGACACAAAAATAAGTGACTTTCCCAGGGTCACACAGCTACTAAATGTCTGAAGCATGAAGTGAACTCAGCTCTTTCTCACTCAAGGCCCAGTACTCTATTCGCTGCATTACCTGTTGCCTCTAAAAAGGCAAGACAAGTTCAGCAAAAGCACTAAATACATCAAATATGTCTGAGAATATCTGTAATATTTTGCACCTGAAAGTGCAAAAGTGGGAAATTAAATTACAGAACTTCAATGCTTCTCCAGAGCCAAGCTTAACCCAAACATTTTTCAAGTGTATTTTATCACTCGGTACAATCATAGTGATAGATAAAAAATATAAATCCTAACCTTTTCAGACATTTGACTTTCAATTTCAAAAGAAGATTTCGGGAACAAAGTTATGTTAACCATCTCTGTGTGTATGTTTATACATGAAATATATATATATGCATATGTATACATACAATACATATATTTAGAGGCAAAAGCTTTGAACAGGTGTATTCCCTCAACATAATGTGTTTGAGTACGTGTATATTCCCTTCCAACATAAAATTTTCCCACAACAATTCCCCTTTGAATAGATATTTATATGCATGTGCATGTCTGAAATAACCCTAAACATTTTCTGCAATAATTACTTTTGCCAGAATTATAACATGAGATTTAAATATAAACACATGTGCATATACATAATATATACATACATACGTATATCCTGAGGTTAATATTGTTAGTTACAAGTAAGGTAGCTTTAAAAAAAAAAGTCCACAGTACTCCCTTCTCAATATGTTATATCAAATATCTTTTACTAACTGCATTAGAAAGCAATCACAGCTTAATGGCTGTCTAAATCCATTATCAGTGTACATTTAACCTTTCAATATTTAAAGATAATATTTAATTTGAGCAAATTAATGGACTGCCTGTGAGACCAAATATATCTATTTAGTCTTTCTGGTTTTCCATCAGTGATATTTCTCTTTAGAGACCTGGTCTTGTGACAAGAAGCCTGGTAAAAGTGAAGATCTTTCTATTTGTAGTTTAAACAGATATTAATAAATGAGAAGCCAGTATAACCCCAAATGAGAAATAATGTCCTTATTAACTACCACCTGTGTCTTCTGCCATTTACAAAGCTGCTTTTCATTCTTTACAGATTAATTTGTACCATGAATAGTAAAGATTTCATTGAGTTTATTATATACCTTTATATTTTCAATGCTTCTACTTAATTCAGAATTAATCTCATTGACTTTAAAAAGGACAGAGCCACATTAATTTTCAGAGATACATTTTTAAAACTAAAATGCAATGCATTTCACATTCTTACTAAGTAGTGATGATGATGTTTATGAAATATGACAACTGCTTTGGTTTCATGGTTATGCTTTAAGAGACTCAAGTGGGGGAAATGCCATTGAATAAAAGTTTGTGGTGTAATTTACTCAAGTATTTTAAGGGATCCAAAAATGAGGTTACGTTGGCAATAGTAGAATACCGCTGTCATTAATCAGATGAAAACTTCTCAAATTTAGCATTTAAATGATATAAAACACAACACACTGACATTTCATAAGGTAGATATTTCCTTAGTGCAATATATACATATGTATAATGTTAGTTTTTTCTTAAATAAAAGGTGAAATAAAACACTTTACCCCTAGAATAAAATTTCTGAATGATCTCACTTTATTGCTGTTATTAAAATCTGTCCAAATACATATTAGCATCTCAAAATCTGGAGGAGACAGAGGACTTTCTTGACATCTTACTCTAATACTGAAAGGTTAAATGAGCTCTATTCTAAATGAAGTACTTCTTAAGAATAATTTAAATTTACTTACTATGTCCCTTTCCTTCTCTTCTCCCATCTCTGCTTCCATACAAATTCTGGGTAGCTCCTTATGCCTTTAGCAATTAACTGCCCACAGACAAATGATCCAGTGACCTTTGCTGCCTTCAAATTCTGTTCACATAATTTATCTTAATAACTTTAGATCCTAGATCTATCAGCTATCAGTCACCTGGATCAATGAAACCATTGGTGAATTTATGATTCCTGTGTCATGCCAACACTTTCTTATTGTAAATTTGGGTTCTGGCATGAGTCCAACCTTTAAAATAGCAATTCTAGTTCTATGTTCGAAAATAATAATATATTTTATACTTTCTTAGTAAATGATGCCTTATTGTTCATTTTCAACAATCATTATTGAATACTTCCTGTGTACAGAGAGCACTGTGAATAACATAAAACAATGACTACAATACTAGAAATGACAATGGCTGAATCTTTAATTATACTGCATCCTTTCTTATGTCCTGATTAAAAAGTAAAATTCTAAACCACCCGAATTTCAGAACAATCTTAAAAAACCATACAACTGACAATTTCTTAACATAAACAATATTCACATTGACATAGTAACAAATGACAGTCACCATTAGGTCATTTGCATAATTTGCTAATGAAACTGCCATTCTATTTCAAGTAACCCATTCCCCAACTATGCCAAATAACCAAATGCTGAATACACAGTAAAAGCTTCCTAATTCCCATATGGCTTAAAGTGCAAATTATAAAAGTTTTAAAATATCACCTTACTTCAACTTCTGTACATAATTATAAACTAAGATATAAAATTAAGTTGATAAAATTACAATTTAATAATTCTCATAAATTTATTATAGTAAACATAAGGACTAGTCACTATTGAAAATAAATATTGGCATAGTGCTTTGTTTTATAAAATTACATATTTTAGATAAAAATCCTACACACTTCCTAAAAAGCTACCATGAAGCATGGGGGTTATCTTTTGTCTCCTGAATTTTGTCAGGAAAGCTAACATGAGGACCAGATATGACCTCATTAGAGAATGTGCTCTTTGTTCTAATAGGGAATTATTCTATCTAAAGATGAAGCAGTGGACCTCATTCAGTGGAAGGGTTAACTGATGCAGATCTCTCTTCAGTCTAATCACAACCTTCATTTTCATGGGTTTAAAAAGAAAGCTCACACTCATTCTAGTGTTGCCATTCTCGAAGGTGATTGATGGCTGACAACTTGATACTTAATGACAGGTAAAAAGAGAGAGAATTTTTGGTGTGTTTGTTTTTAAAGAAAGGGAAGTTTCCAGTAAATACCATAGTTTTTTTTTAGATGAATATCTATCTTGAGTTAAAGTTACCATAGGAAGCTCCTGGATAAATAAATAAACTAGTATCTTTAAGTTAGGTACATTTCTAAAGTTTCTTTACACCCAAAGTATCCAACAACTCATACCAACCATTAGGCACTCAACTATGTGACTGTTCTCATCAAAGCCCAGAGACAAGGATCTTCTCAAAGCAGAAAAAAAAAGTTAATTGTTACTTAGACTTCCGTTTGTGGCCATCAGAAATGTTACCTTAATTTGGCCTTAATGACCTATAATCACTTTTAGCATATGGCTTTTAAGACTGTTATTATTCAGCTTGATCTATGGATATAATGGAGCAGAACAGAACTGTGGGTATAATTAAAATAAGTTCCTGTAAAAGTGGAATATGTAGTACATTGCTAATGTGTAAATGACTAAATAACTTAATTAGGTGAAATGAAGTGCACTTATAACCACAGATGCTTAAACTGAATCATGATAATGTTGTGTATATGAATATATTCTTTAAAAATATTTAATAACTAAACAGTAGGGCAAAAAAAAGTGAATAGTATCTATACAAATGCCAGTGGTTAAAGCATTCTTTTTGAAAACTGTTATAACAAAGTTATTTCTAGCTGAATCTGTTATCTTTCAGATGTCAAAAATTACCAGAAGAAACTATTTATTTTGGAGGAACTGACAAAGATGAGGAGGGGGAGGGGAAGTGTACCTTGAGTCTAGACTATATACTTTTTATTTCAATATATATTTCCCTTTATTTCCTTATCTTAAAAACACTTTCTATGGTTAACGATGTCTTTGTAGTCCAAAGCAAATTATACTACCAAGTGGCTTTTTAAAGCAAAGTAATAAATCATTCAGATTACTGAATTTTATTATGTCATAAATGTAAATAAACATGACATGCTATTATACCAATATACCTTTCTGGTTTCACCAGTGAAAACACAGGATGTCAAAATTCACCCCGTAAGGCTGTTCCCCAAAGCAAGATAAAGGAGCAGACAACCACAGCAGAGAAAAGAGTGTGAAGTGCACATGTGGGGCCTTGATTCAAAACACAGCTGGTAGATCTAATTTTAGGCCAAATGGCCTTGTCAGTGTCTCTTAACAAGGAAAATTTCCCAACTGAATATTAGAAGCTTTTTTTAAAAAAGTGCATAATAATATTCATTAGCCAACTTTTCTATACCATTATGTTTCACAATGAAAATATGTAATATAACCTACAACAGAGATAGGCCTAAACAAAATGGTGAGGAAAACTTCAATCAAAAGAAGCTTCATTTCAAATCAACAACCTTTAAAAATACACACGTCTGTGTGTGTGTGTGTGTGTGTGTGTGTGTGTGTGTGTGTGTGTGTGTGTGTGTGTGCAAAGAGTGCTGGATTTGAAGTCTTGAGATCTAAGTCTAAATACTGGCTTAGCTCTTGGTTAAGTCAATTCATCTTTCTAAGACTGTTTCCTCTTTCTGTAAAACTTAACAGTTCAGACTAGATAACCTCTAAGACCCCTTCCAACTCTACAAAGGTGGCAGAACAGGCAGTTTTTAGCATAGTAGGTACAGCACTGAGCCTGGAAGATGTGAGTTCAAATCTGGCCTCAAACATGCCTAAATAAATGATACAACCTTTTTCTGCCCCAGTTTTCTCAACTATAAAAAATGGGGATAACAGACTCGACTTCCTAGGACTGCCACGAGGATAAAATGAGATATTTGTAAGCCAATCTGCAAACCTTAAATCCCTACATAAATGCTAGCTATTGTTATTATTAAATCTATGACCTTATGATCTTAAACACACAACACTATATATAAGTATATGTATGTACTTGTATGTGTGCATGTTATATTTAAAGCAAAGTTATGAATTTGGGGTAGGTCTGTGGATAGATTTCAATTTCCTACCATTATGAATGCAGGCAACAAACATTATTCTGAAGAAGGGGCACAAGCTCTACCAAACTTCCAGAAGGGTCACACAAAAAAGGCTAAAAGCACCTGGTTATTTCTTTAGTTGACTTATTTCACCAATTACCTTCAATGTAAACACGTCAGCTCTAGAGCAGGGTTTCTAATGTTTTTGTGTCATGGACCCCTCTGGTCATCTAGGGAAACCTACGGATCCCTTCTCAGAATAATGTGCATTGCATACATTCATAACTGAAGAACAGTTAAATTTCAGTTAGAGGTTAGTGAAAAAAGATGGGGTAGGAGGAGTGACAAGTTTACAGAACCTCCAAAATCCATCCACATACTCCTTTGGAATCTGTAGATGCCAGGTTAATAACTCTTGCAAGAGAGATACATACAAAAAGACATAGAGATAGAGAGAGAGACAGATCTAAACATAAAGATACAGATGTAGACATAGAAATGGAATTAAGAGAGAGACGTAGACATAGAGAGACAGAGATAAACACAGAGTCATGGATTTGGCTATATATCTATGGATATAGATAAAGCTATGTACATAGATATAAATATAGATATACCCACAAAGTTATGTGTGTGTACCTACACATACTGGTGTGTATATATTATATATCTACATATCTATCCCTCTTTATCTTTTAGTAGTTTTTGGTTTGAAGTGAAGCTTTATTATAATTTTTTTTTACCAGTTTGCTTAGTTAGCTCTATCCCAATTTTAGATTATATATATATACACTAACTATATGACCCTGAGAAGTCTCTCATGCTTAGTTATCTAATATGTTAAATCAGGATAATAATACCTGCCAATTTACAGGATTGTCGTAAGGATTAAATGAGAGATATGTAAAGCATTTAATGCTACTATTATTACATTCAGATGTATATGATGAGATTATCAAAATTTTACAATTCCATAGAAATTCATACAATCTCCTCTGCTACAGAATTAGTAAATTTGTTCTGGTATTCACAAATAAAAAAGCTTGCTAAGACTTTTTTTTTTTCAAAAAATTATAAATGTGTAAATTTCATGCCAACATCTATTTAATAATCCTAAGTGAAGCCATACATTTTTCCCAGACTTAATCAACAATAAGAAAGGTAATAATGCCATAGTCCACTGACCTTTGGGATAAACTAAACTTCCTGGACTTTGTTAGGAGTTGAAAAGATCAGGAAAGGATAAAGAAAATGGTCTCCAACGGCCCAACCAACCCTTTCTTAGTGCCAGTGTCATGGAAATCTGTCAAACCATTGAGCTGGCAGTATTGCACTGTCCTTACTCATTTAGAGATGTCATCTAGCTGCACGATGTAAAATATCATCTATATGTGAATGACAACCAGGCTTAAATTATTTTTAATTCCTCCTATTTCCCTCACAAGGACATCCTCACTTAGACGTACGAATACTACTTACTCCTGCACATTTCTAATATCATATGCATCATGAAGTTAAGAACTCATATATTAACTATATATTTATACTACCTTACACATGGTCTTAAACCTAACAGTTGCTCATTAAATGAGACTTGACTGATGAAAAGAAAAAGAATCACAAATGCTGGTTATTACTGATTGACTTTCTATACTGGCAACCATGGAAGAATTATCATTTTCTACATTCTTGAACAATGTTATTTAGCATGCCACCATGAACACAAGAAGACAGAGGAATTCTTTTCTACACTGCCATTCTCTCTGGTAACCTTGTTCTTTTCATGGGACTAAAATCAACAGGTGGTTGTTGTTGTGTTTGTCCTTTGTTTTCGAGGAGGACCATGACATCAGGGAAATGATGACATGACTTGCAGCTGACTTTGATTTGACTGAGGGCTGTGCAAGGTCACTAGCCTCACTTTCTCCTCCAGGGCCATCTGGATCCAGTGACCAGATATGCATCAGGATGACTGGAGATGACTCAGGACGTAATGGGAGACCCTGGCCCTTTTAAGCTAAGGCCTTTTCATGTACTCACTTAGAGTGAGATGATGACCATTCAGTGAATAGGCCTCTTTAATTAGAAAAAAAAGAAAAAAAAATCAAACTGGGAGGGGAAGACCCTCAATTTTGCTGTTCCAAAGAGAAATAGTTGCCATTGACATTCACTCTAAGCCAGGAGGGCCCAACACTGGCTTTACCGAAGCAGCTGTCAAATGCATCTCACAGTATATGCATGTTACAGTGAAAATTTTCCTAAAACATACTGCAGCAACATAGAAACAATTCCATTAACTACGCACTTCATTTTTCCAGTAGAGAAATATGCTAAGGGTCATGATTACATGATTACAGATTATGTAAAATTTGTCTATAGTCTTGGAGAGTACCATAATTTTGAGCAAAGTAAAATTCCAGAGAAAAGATAGAAGGTAACTTTCCTTGAGAACATTCCAATACCTCCCAAGTTTTTTTTTTTTTATTTGGCATGACATCTTCAAGAAACAGTAGTGTGTGTATTTTCCAGTTGCATTTCAATATCAGGGATAGTTGGGCTCCATGTCATTGTAACAGTTGTATTAAGGGAAATGAATTTTCTTGATAGGATACAATGAAGAAAGAAGATTAATTATATTTAAGGATAAAATTATGGGGATCTGATTTCAACTAGTAACATAGCTAAAAACTGTGACTGGATACACATATACAAACGCACATACACACACACACACCAAGACACAGATAAGTAACTTGACCAATTTCATTTCGTTGCCTATTTACCACGCCTAGGATGTTCTCCCCCATCATCTCTGCCTCTTGGCTTTCTTGACTTCCTTCAAGTACCAGCTAAAATCTCGTTTCTATAAGAAGTCCTTCCTAATCACCTTTAATGCCAAAGTCTTCCCTCTATCATTTTTCATAAATTTAACCGTTATATGTTTTGTTTGTACATAGTTGTTTATATGTTGACTTCCCCTCCCCTCCCCGACTATGAGTTTCTTGAGAGGAAGGACAGTCTTTTGCCTTTCTTTGTAATCTCAGTGCTTAGTACAGTTCCTGGCACAGAGTAAGAGTTAATAAATGCTTATTGGCTGACTGACTGGCGGAGTTTGAACTGGATCCCATATCTAACATCATCTGCAAAAGTGTTTCCACTACATCATTCTGCACTCACACACACACACATACACACACACACACACACACACACACACACACACGAAGAGAAACAACATTTACTAAGCACCTACTGTGTGTTAGGCACTGTGCTAAGTGCATTACAAATATTATCTCACGCACATATGTATACGATTCATATACATACATATATGTATACGATAAATATATATACACGTACATATACATATATATATATAAGACTGGAAGAAACTTGAATATATAAAGTATTGTGATTGTAGGCAAATCACTTAACCTTATTTGCCTCAGTTTCCTCATCTGTAAAAATGAGGTGGAGAAGGAAATGGCAAAACATTCCAGTACTTGAAGAAAACCTCAAATGGAGTCATGGAGAGTTGGACACAACTGAAACATCATTAGTCAGAAGGTCCTCCATGTAGTGAGCCACAAATCATAAAAAATTAAACTGATTATATTTTAAGAGTTAAAAAAATTTTATAAATGTGGATATCATCTTTAAAATAGTTCTCTGGATGCTGTCAGAGCACTGTCTGGAATGCAGGTTAAAGTAATTATTAAACCAAAAGAAAAATTAAAATGAAAAAAACACTGCATTCAATCACAGCAGTTACCACTCAGCCTATTTAAACAAATTGTCAACTGAGAAAAATGGGAAAGGGGCAAAATGATATGCTCTGACAATGACCATTTATTAGAGGAATAAAACTGATGCAAAGCCCTGACAAGAATGGCAAAGGAGTCCCACCTTAGTTGGCAGTTCTTATCAAGGGAAAAGGCATGGCAGCAAAGGGCAACAACAGTGTAGAGTACCAAGTCACTCGTAAAACAATTCAGAAGTAGATGACAGAAGAAGGTGGGCCTATTGACTCATCAAATATGGAAAAGAGGTTGAGTAGGAAATGAACAAAGAATCATAGAATCACAAAACTAGATTAAAAGTACCTCAGAGGCAAATAGAAACTACAAAGAGCTTCGTGTGAACTCTCCCTGAGCCAGATCACAGGGCAGCTAGGTGGTACAGTGCGTAGAGTGCCAGGCCTAGAGTGAGGAAGATTCCTCTTCCTGAGTTGAAATCTGTCCTCAGACACTTACTAGCCTTGTGACTGTAGGCAAGTCACTTAACCCTGTCTGCCTCAGTTTCCTCATCTGTCATAAAGAGTCAGACAGATTTATGACTGAACAACAAGCCAGATCATCCTGACACAGGGTTTTTTGTTTTGTTATTTTTTTTAAGTGAAAGAAATCCATGCTGAAGGAGCTGATTTTAAGACACAGTGATTAATTTTCAAGGTATCCAAAAAAGGGAAAGATTCCAAAAGAATGGAAAAATCACAGATGACATTTTTACCATTAAAAAAAGTGCCTAGGAAGTCACCAGCAATTACAAACCTTAAACACCTGCCCAAACTGTAGCAATGAATAATTATAATACTATTCATTAAATAAAATAGTTACAAAATAGGTTCTGATTATGAAAGAGAGTAAGGAAATATAAGTTAATTACAGTAGGCGAAGGTAAAGACATTTGTGGAGATTGAGAAAACATCTGAGTTCCTTCACAAGTTTTAAAAGTTAATGGCATTGTTTTAAAATTATTTCATATTTAACTTTAAAATTTATGTCTTCACTCTCTGATTCCCATAGTTAGAAGGTATCTTTCACTCCTCAGAAGTATCCTAGCACTTTGATTATACCCCTCTCAAAAAAAAAAATCAAACATTTATATAGCACTTGAAAGTTTATGAAGTGCTCTACATGTATTATCTCATTTAATCCTTGCAACCTGTGAGGCAGGTACTTTAATTAACCCCATTTTAGATATGATGAAACCGTGGCTGACAGAGGTTAAGTGACTTACTCTGTGTCACACAGTAACTGTCTGAGGCAGGATTTGAACTTAGATCTTCCTCTATATCACCTAGTTGCTCTTTTATTCATTTGCAACCAAAGAATTAAGAGAGTGTTAAGAGGGTTTAGAGAGAATCTAGTCTAACCCTTTCATTTTTTTTGTTTTGGGCAGGGCCATTGGGGTTAAGTGACTTGCCCAAGGTCACACAGCTAGTAAATGTGTCAAGTGTCTGAGGTTGGATTTGAACTCAGGTCCTCCTGACTCCAGGGCCAGTGCTCTACTCACTGCACCGCCTAGCTGCCGCCTTTCATTTTATAAGAGAGGAAACTGATGTCCAGAGAAGTTAGATGACTTTCTAGAGGTCAAACAATACGTGACAAAACTGGGATTTGAACCAGCTCCTCTGAATCCAAATCCAGCATATGTATATATGTGTCTATGTTTCATCACAGTAGAATAATGGCTAATGTAGGACAGGAACTGTGTCTTATTAATTTTTGTGTCCCTTCTAGGTATAAGCACTCAGCATCAAGAAGATTGTTATTTTTATGCTATGGTTAAGACCATGTTTTTTTTTTTTTCCAGTTGCCCCTACACCAGATGCAGATAGCCTAGCTAGGGTCACAACTGACCAGCATCAAGAACTTTAAAACTTGGCCCTGCCACTTACTGTCTGTATGACTTTTGAATAGTCACTTAAACTCTCTAGGCCTGTTTCCATGACTGTAAAAAGCTAGGTTGGATTTGATGTGACCTTGAAGGAACCTTCTAGTTCTAAATCTATGAACACTGGTTATTGGAATGCTCCACTTTACTACAACTTTACTCAGTTGGAGAAAGGTTATTACAAAGTAGAGATCCTACACAACTTCACACTGAAGATGCCCTTGACTCTAAGAAGTTTTCCCCTCTGGAGACTCTGGGATTCCTTCATCAACTAGTAAACTGTGTGAGCCCGTGTCACTCATTTTTTGCAAGTGTCACTCTCAGTTATCGCCTGATAGTAACATCAAGGGCAAATTTTCTACAGTAGAAGTAAGTATCTAATCAGCAAATGGGGTGGTGATGTTTAGATATTGGTCAGAGAGTGTCCTACATGAGCCATCATTGCCCCCTGCTTTCCCAGAACATTTTGGTTATCGTCCAGGATTGACGCAATCTGCAAACCATTCAGTCACAATACGGACATGCTAAGACTCATCTCTCTATCTTAATAACTATTAGGAAAAGTATGTCTCTCACCATTCAATATCTTTATCCATCTATATAGTCCTTTTCTCCTATCTCTAAAGAAGGAATGGCCCTTCTTTTTGCCTAGGTAAAACCTAGCTGTGCCTTTGTCTTATCTTTTTGCACATCCTCAGAAATTTTCTCTATTGACCATACACTCTTTTTCTCTACCTCTCTACTGGTATCCTTCCTACAGTCTACAAAAATATTCAAGCCTCTTCCATTTAAAAAAACCCACAAAACTACATTTGACCCTGACATTTCCTCAAGCTATCATATTATATATCTTCCCTTTTATTGTCAAAATCCTAGGGTGATCAAGTCACTGTTTCTACTTCCTCACCATTAACTTATCAGCTCTTGAAATCTTATTTCCAAATACACAATTCTGCTAAAACTGCTCTCTTAAAAGTTATTAACAATGCTTAACTGTATATCCAGTGACCTTTTCTCAGCTCTCCTCCTCCTCAAATTCTCAGGCATTTGATACTATTGGTCCTCCTTCTTATACATGCTCTCCTCCTTTGGCTTGTTATATTCTGTCTGTTTCCTTCCTACCTTTAGTCTGGATCATGGTCTATCTTCTACCTTCAGGAATAAGTACACCCCAAGGCCCTCTCCTAGGATCTCATCTTTTTTTCCCAATATTCTCTCCCTCAGTGATTTTATCAATTCACATGGATTTCAATTAACATTTCTAAGTAAATGACTCCTAAAGCTATACACCCAGTCTGAATCTATCTCCTGAACTACAGTCCTCCATCATCAACTGCTTGCTGGACATATCCAAGTGAATGTCACACTAGCATCTCAAATTCAACATGTCCAAAATGGAATTCATTATTAAATGGAAATTTAATTCCAAAATGGAATTCCTGATTGAACTCACCGCTCATCCAAACTTTCTTAAGTCTATTGAGGACATAACCATCCATCTAGCCACAAGGTTAATAACTTTAGAGTCGTCTTAGCTCTTTCTTGCTCCACATCCCCCACATTCAATTTCCAATTCTACCTCTACAGCATCTCTCATCCACCCCCTATTTCTACTGCCACCATGCTAGTGCAGTACTTATCACTGAGATCATTTTAATACATAGTCTCTTACTTTATCCCATTCCTTTGATTCTTTGGCTTAAAAAAAAAAAAACCATCCTCCAAAAAGCTGCCAAAATAATCTTCCGAGTGGACATATTTAAAAATATCACTTCTCTGTTCAAAAGCCTGCAGTAGCTTCCCATTCCCTCTAAAATGAAATGTAAACTTGTCAGCCCGGAATTTATTTAAAACTTTCTATTACATAGTTCCAACCTACCTTCCCAGCCTTATTTTGTATTGCTACCCTTCACACATTTGAAACTGTGAAACTGGACTAAAAGCTCTTCTCTAAAATCGACATTCTATCTCCCATCAACAAGCATTTATGCAGGCCGTTCCCCACTGCTGAAACGCCGTTCTTCCTCCTCTCCACCTTTCGGAATAAAGAGGAGTCGTCTTCCGTCATGTCAGATGTCATCTTCTCTGCAAGCTTTTCCCTGATACTCCTCAAATATTAAGGCTCTCTTGCACCTCAAATTACTTTGTATCCAATTATCTGAGTACATGTTGTATCTTTGCAGTAACATTTAAGTTGATAAAAACTCATTCTCTATTTATTTGCGTATACTCTAGTCACTTGATTGACATTCATGCCATGCTGGCCCAGATATGTGGATATTCATGGAATACACATGCATGCATCCACATGGCTAACCCAACTCCCACATAAGATCACACCACTTGATTCGTATCAGAAGTAAGCACACTAAAACAATCAGGCATACACTAAAATAAAATCCTCATGTCAATTCTATTTAATCATTTCTGAAAGAAGTGTTCCTATAGATGAGAATAGACTAACTTTGGCTTAAGCATCCCTTTGGCAGTAGTTATAATATGAAAAAAATAATGTGAGGTCAAAGAAACAGCTAAATTGAAGCAAAAGAAAATGTCTGGTTGAAAAAGAAGACACTAAATGTATAGTTTTAGAATATATTTCTATTGTTATAATATTTATTTTAATGGAAAGTAGAGATAAGGAGTTCTTTAAAACCATTTGGTACAGAGGAATATAAAAATAAAATTCATAGTGAGGATTAGAGAAAGTAATTCTAAACTACTAGTTTTTCCCTTCTTAAATTCTAAAACTACTCAGTTTTCATGAAAAATGAAAGCAAACTCTAAAAACAGTATGCCAACTAAATAGTACACTTTATAAAGACTATTGTCTATGACTGATAAACTCAGCCCCCCCCATGCCTGTGTGTGTAAACAAATATATTTAAGAAGAGATTACTAACAAAATTGTCCAACTAATTCAAGAAAAGCCCCAGTGGTACCCCTTGCTTATTTCTAATAATAATAGCTAGCTTTTATATACACTTTAAAATTTGTAAAGTGATACACACGCATTTGATGGTAGAATTCCTCTTTCCCAGAGTTGGACTAAAAGAGATGTTGTTAACTTGGCAATGTAGGTCAAGGCTGCCTTTGATGCACCCTATATTATGTCCATATTATGTCCTACATCCTAGTGAGAGATGTTTGCCCTTCTCCAAGAACTCAGTATCCTGTCTGCCCTCTCTCTGTCCAAAGGCCCCCATCCTCACCCCAGTCCCCTGATTTTTATCACCTATGCATTTTCTGCTTATAATGAGTTTACAATCTTAATTCTGTTATTTATTATCAGGTTTTTATAACCTTAAAAGGTTCAGGAAGCAAAGAGGTAAATGACTTTTCCCAAACCAAACTAACTACTTCAATGTAAATATGAGAATGAATCTAGTCGTATCAACCAGTGGCTCCAATTCTGAAATGTACACAAATGCTTCATACATGTGTGTGCACATGTATGTGTTTATATACATACACGTATATAAATATAGGTATATATCTATACGTTATTTTACCAACTCATTATAAGTTTGTGTACTCTTATCAAAGGCCCCTATGATCAATGACAAAATGGTTGCCTTAGACCTCAGGTGCAATGCATGATCTTGGAAGATGGCAAAGCTATCTGTGGTATATGAGAATCAAATCCATGCACTTTGCTTCAGCATTATGATCAAACCAACTGAGCTAATCAAGCCACAGGATGAAAATATAAACCTTAAAACACATTGAAATAAAAAAGAATGCCCTTCAAATATAGCATAAAATGCATATCTTTTCTAACTTAAAAGATCTAGCACTTTTTAAAAATATAAAATATACCATTCTTAACAATATCTAGTAGACAAAACGATTAGCCAAAAAATGGAAAACAGAAGCAAAGAATTAGTTTTCTTCTATGACTTTGGAAAATGAGGAAGTATTATCTCACCCCTAATCGAGAGTTAACAAATGATTTCCCCCAAAAGGTTACTGCAGACAAAATACAATCAAATAATGTTGGTTCAAGATGGGATAGAATATCACATAAAACAAAACCACCCAACAAAAGTATTAGTTTAAGGTTCATCAACAGGAACTCTTGGCATCGTCCTATGGATATGATATCTGATACCTGACTATCAAGGGAGAGTAAATTCAATTTAAAAGGTCTGACTAAACAAACATAATGTTTATTAGTAATAAGAACATAAGAAAAAGGAATCCTAGATCATGCATAATTACAGCAGATCATTAAATAAGAAAGAAGAGTCCCTCTTGCCTCATTCTCCCACTACCACCCTTACACCCACTCAGAAAGCAATAGCAAAATCAATTTGTCTAACACTTTTCCCTGAATATAAAAAAAATGTATCAAAGATATATGGGTACAATAGCCTATAAAGGCAATGAAAGTCACATTAAAAGACAACCATGAGCTTCGCAGCTCTTCCCATAAACACTAAAATAAGAAAAATAATATATTTTCAATTATTAAAAGGGTGCAATAGAAATTTCATAACAGAAACCAATGCCCACTGTGATTTCGTGAATACTCTCCAATGGACTAATTTTATAGATTCTAACAAAGTCTTTGGCCAATTCTGAAGATGTTTGCAAGGTAAGTAGCAGTACAGACACAATACAAGCTACAACTGACTATATTTCATTTCTTATAAGCAAATGAAAATAGCTGTGTAAGTCAGAAAATTTAATTTCTGCTTAACGAGAGAAATAAAGCATCATTCTCATTGCCTGCCATGTCTCTTCACTGAATGGTACTGAGAGTGCAGCCAAACAATAAATTTTAAGGTCACTGGCATGGACTCAACTTCCAAAAGACTTCTTCCATATCATCCTTTCTCTAAAACTACAAAGAACTTCATCTGGACACAGACATTTCTGCAATGGTCTATCCTTTAGCCCACAGTCTCGAGTCAGAAATGTTAACTTTATTATTTAACTTGGATTTAAGTAGTACATTTTTAATCTAAGCAGATCCAAATTCATATTTTATTATGTACTATGTGCGAAGTATTTATTATTGAATTTTCATGGCATTTTTATGTGACAGGGACAACCAATTTGCACTTGTTAAAAAGGACATACAGGGAGGACAAATGGGGCATCAACTGCAAACCTGAGGTTGGAACCTTTTGTGCAAAGCCCTTCTTAATCATGTTGTTTTTCAAGTGACCAACATTCTAACTATAAGGAAAATGGAAGACATTCATTCTATTTGTCATCTAACTACTATCCTTAAAAATACAAGTTACTCTAAAAACCTGGGGGTCAATCAGGGAAATGCAAATGAAAAGAACTCAGAGGTTTTACCTCATACCCCACAAACTAATAAAGACAAGAAAAGAAGAAAACAGTATGGGATGGGTTATGGGATGACAGACACAAACTAATACTATTGGTATAATTGTGAATTCACCCAAGTGTTACAGAAAGTAATTTGGAATTGTTAACAAAACATAACATTACTGAAACCTAACTTTGACCTACACGTGCCTTTGTTAGACTCTCACAAAGAGATCAAATATAGAAAAGCACTACATATTGATACAGATGATACAGATACACAAATAAGAGCTGAAATTTTGGGGTATCAAAGAATTAGAAACATAATAGGGACCTATCAATTAGGAAATGGCTAATAAAATTTGAACAGAAGAATGGAATATTATTTCCACCTACTCTCTATATATTCCTCACCTATTCTCTGTCTATATATTTCCACCTACTTATTCCTATATTGTATGTACCTAGTTATTTTCAAGGTATGTCCCCTATTCCAATGTGAGCTCCTTGAGGGAAAGTACTATTTTTTTATTTACTTCCTTTGTATTCCCAGTGCTTAGCACAGTGCCTTTCACAAGGTAAGCACTTAAAAAATTATTGTTGACTGGCTAAATAAAAATGATAAACAGGAAAAAATCTGAGAAACAACAGGAAGGCATATGAACTAAGCTAAATCAAGAAAACAACATATATAACTATAATAATATAAATGGAAAGAATAAGACAAAACTTTACATTAATGTAAGTACAATGCTTGGTCTCAAAAAAAGAGTTGAGCAATTATACTTCTCTCCCTTCCCTGAAGAGACAGAGGACATGGCTATGGAATATTGTACATACTATACGGTTACAAAGGAAGACTTACTGGAAAATAGACAAGAGACATATCAAAAAATGAGTGATGTAAAAACAAAAGGCATCAATAAAAAATCTGGATAACCATCATCACAATCATCTCCTTAAGGAACTATATGTTACCATATATAGCTGTATTGGAATGACCAAGTTTGGAAATATAGGTTGTCCCTTCCCAGAGGACACTGAAACCATAAATGAGAGAAACTCAATGACTTCATATAGCAAAAGGGGGAGGGGGGTAATTGAAGAATAATGGGGAAGTATCTGAGAAAAGGAAAAATAAAGCTATGTCTGAAGAAAATAAACTACATGATTAAAAGATGAACTATCACCATACCCCATGGGAATGAGATCAAAACTTTGACACACTTGTTATTTGTCAGGTATTACCAAAAGGCCACACAACTAAGAACAATCATGTCCCAACAAGAATCTTTTTCACCTTTAATTGCTAACATTATGTTATATGTAATCGGATTAAAGTATTGAAATATTTGGCCTACACAAGGGCCAAAATTCTCTCGTGGTCATTATCATGAAATATCTAAAATAGAAAACTTGCATTTTTCAGAGTAACAAAGTATTACTTTTTGGGGGGGTGATGGGGGCAGTTACTGTAATCACACTTGTGTTGTTACTCTCTAGCGGACACAACCAGGAATATGGTCTTTCAAAACAATTTCAAACATTGCTTGCAATTTTCACTTTGCTTCTGAACACAGGAAAATGGCTACACAGAAATCAAAAGAAGCCAAACACCACAAAACTACCAATTCACAAATTTCTTTTTTTATTGTTCTAATTTGTGATCTCATCAGTGGAGGAAAATCCCAGCCTGGAATCTTCTTCCATTAATGCATAGCAACATTTCCTTTTTGTACCACTTATACTCTGAGAACTACCTGGGAAACTAAGAGGTTAACTATTTTATCCTTTGAGCACATAACTGGTATGGGTCGGAATTTGAATCCAGGTCTTCATAATTCCAAAGTTCGTTCTATATTTTTTTTCATCGAGCTGCCCCTTTCATAAATGTAAAAAAATTCTGATAAAAAACTAGGAATGGTTAACAACATCTTAAAATTAAAATCAACATGAGGTCCTTTCATTTGCATTAAATGAATGCTTGTGCCTTTTAATGTTTGGGGTATGATTAAGATAGATGCTGGCCTGATCTATATTTGAGCCTTTTCCCACATTTTTTAAAATGGAATGGCTTCTATAATTTTTAACACTCCACATTGTTTTGGGAAATTGACATTTTATATTTCAGAGTATATACGGTAATAATAACTACCCAGTTCCCTAGCAGTTTCTTTTAACAGCAATGCATAATATTGGTAGTGATGATGATAACACCAGCAATGATATCTTCATAATCTTAATAATCTCTCTTGAATTTGGAAAGTATCTATTTGTGAAAGAATTCAAAATTTTATTCATCTTAAGCCAGATGGGTGTTAAATGATTACCACACAGGATTATTTCAATTTTATACAGAAAGCAGTTAAGGTATACTGGCTTATTTGATATAAAGCAGCTACGCAGCAATAGATGTGGCAGAAGAATCCAGATCTCCTGACTAATATGGCTTAATTTTCTTCATCTCAAGAAGTTGTCATTTTGACTTATGGAACTGTCAACTGAGTATGGGGTACTGCAAAGACCACTGAACATACTCATGGTATGGCAGTTTTAAATCTTACACTGCCAATAACTAGCTGCTGTGACCTGAGGCAAGTTACTTAGTCTCTTTATTCCTTGGTATCCTCATTCATAGCAGAAAGAAACTAGACTAGATAATTTCCAAAGTTCTTACCAGATTGAAAAGTTTGTGATTATGGTGTGAAGTAGGATTTTTCAAATAAATGGATGTGTCAGCATTTGAAGAAATGACAGTAGGATCATGAAAATGTAATCATATTGTCACACTATTTTATTTGTAAAGGAAAAAAAGTAACTATTTTTTTTCATCTTGATATTTTGGGAGCATTTTTTGCTATCCTGGTATTTTTTTCTCCACTGAATATAAAGTTCTCACATCAAGCCACATTTGTTCTACATGAAAACAATTGATATGGTTGATAGCCAAGAGTTGATTTGGGGGATTTTATAGATGCGTTTGCTGATAAAGCAAATAACCATCTAATTTGTGTCAGGAAATGCACATATAAAAATCACAAAAAATCAGCTCTTGGCTATCAACTGGGACAATTAGCTTTAATATTACAGGTCCTTTTTATGCCACCTCAAGCATCGATTTATTCCATTTTTTACCCAAAGTCACAGGGGATGTGGTATCTAATGAAGGTAAGAGGAGCAGAATATGGCCTACTATACATTTAGCACAATAGCATGCCATTGTACCTAGTGTTGGAGAACATTAGCAACATGTGCAATAGGCTCCCTGTGCTACTGTCTTGGTGAGAGAGATTATATATGGTGTGCACATATGTGTGTATGCATATGTATATACACACAGATATACACACATGTATATACCTACATATACATGCATATATATACACACATACACATATATAATCACATGGGGATAGGATCAGACATATGATGTAACCAAATCTACAGTACATAGAGGTATTACTCAATGGCTTATACAGTCTATGCAAATAACTATGAAATACACATCCATGGAAGTTGCCTAAGTCAAGAGACTGAAGAGCACTGACATCATAATGAATAACTCAAAGTGACATAAAACCTGTAACTCTATTTTGACATCAATCAATCAGTCACTCAACAAACAAATACATTGGGTGCTTACTATGTGCTAGTTCCTAAGAATACTTATGCAAGGAATGAAAGCATTTCTCTCAAAGAAGTTACATTCCACCATCAAAGCAAGTACTTATATGAGAATTTATAGAATAATATAAGTAGAAATATACACAGACACACAAATACACACATATATAAATATGTGTATATGTGTATGTATGTGTTTGTACATATACATAAATATATATTCATATAGATTAGATATATAAAATCAGAGACACCTTTGGGATACCATCAATAATGAACATCCGCTAGGGACCAAGAATAACTGGCATCAAAGTGTAATTCCTTCTCCATCTCTCTCTCTCACATATGCAAATCCATTTTCAATATAATTTAAATGGGCAAATTTATTATTTATAGAAAATAAAACAGGGGTAGAAATAGGGATAGAAACTGAAACTATGAGAGGCATCCTGGCATAGAGGATAGAGAACTGGCCTTTAGGTTCAAGCCTTGCTTCTGACACATATTAGCTCTGTGATCCCTGGGCAAGATATTTAAAATAAATAAATAAATCTCTATAATCACTCACCCAGGACAGGTATGCAAATGATAAGACTGATAAACCATGAAACATTTTCATGTTTTTCCTTCCCTTCAGTTATACAAACTTAATGCCTAAAGCTAAAATTTCAATATTCTGCCTTGGTGTCAAGATCTTTTCTCAGCTTGGATTCATCAAAGTAGTTTGTGTCTTGAGCATTGGGTTTTAAAATATCATAGCTTGAGAGATTGGATATTAAGTCTCTCAGGATTAGTTTCTATATAATAAAGATAAGTAGCACCAAAAAAAAGAATGCTAAAATGAAGGACATACAAAAGCAGAGAGGAAAATTCTAATAGCGGCACCATGGAGTCTATAACAAGGCTTTGTTGCTGGCTACTCTGCAGAACTGGGAAAAATATTTTCCCCCTGACTGAAAGTTTACAAGCTAACCATCAGCTTAGTTCAAATACTCAAAGCTAAGTTAAAAATGTCTGAAAAAAGTTTGTAATGGAAATGCTGACAGACCATTAAGCAAAGTGGCATTAGCAGGTGCTCCTGTAATACAGGGTCAGAATTCAATCAAGCTGCCTTTTGACGTCATCTGGTACAAAAAAAAAAGGCAAATGGTTTATAACAGTACCAGAACCCTCCAGATTAAATTACAGTCTTGATATTTAATCATAGGTCTTACTTTGTTATTTTTAATAACACAATACATTTTAACAGTTATTCGTCAAATGTTAGCCAAATTAAAACATGTGATGACAAGGGAAGCTGGGCTATATGTCAGTACCACAACCTCTCAATTTTTATTAGTTCTTTAGAAACAGTAAGTCATATCTGCTTTGTGCCTTTCAGGAGACATAAGGTTAAAAGAAATGGTTTCAACCCTAACTGCACATAATGTAGTTCAGAAGTCCAAGTATCACCTCAGACAAGTCACTTCATCTCTTCCAGGCCTCACTTCCCCCCACCCCATGTAAGATGAGAAGGTTGGGCTAAACATTGTTAAGGTCTCTTCCAACTATGATGTATTTATTTCAAACACAGTAATTTAGGGGCTTTTCAGTAAAGAAAGATTTTTCATAGTAGAAAGGTTAGTGAATACTTAATTTCCATTACAAATATCTTAGTCCAAGAGACATTTGTAACATTAGAGAATAAGACAGGTTGTTTAAAAGTAATGTACAAATACATCAGCACATGTGAAGTGTTGTTTGCAAAACAAATCAGTACGGGCTACAACCAACAATAGATTGCAGTTAATAAACTACATATAGTAATTACCACCAATGGCAGTCTGGCAAGTCATTCATTAAATGTTAATTGTCACACAAAAGTACAATAACACTTATTTGGACAATAGTCTTACTGCACCTTTAAATAAAAATACCTTTTCACAGCTCAGAAATCCATCAGAATAAACAGATTTTTAATATATCTGGTTGTTTGATATCCTGATCAATTCAGCTTTCATTTACTTTTGAAATAAAAGTAAACATGACAACTTCTCTCAATTTTTTTTCTATTTCTGCATGTTTCATGAAAAAAGTGACATCACAAAGTAGTAACAATTTCCCCCTAAAATCAAATCCCCAGTGTCTTTAGGACAAATGGAACACCATGGAATTTTTCACTAGATCAGGTTGTTAAGACAGATGGGACTCCAAAGTATCTACCTATATTCCATGTGTTAACTCTCTCTCTCCTTCTGAGTTTGCAGGGCTTTAAAGCATTTAAAATGGCATAGACTGCATGAGGAACTCCAATATTTAATCTTTACAGACAATTTTAAGAACTGTTTAAATAAGGAGGAATCAGATACAAACAACAAAAAAATTTTTTGACTATCACAGATTTGACTTTTGCCTAATAACTAAAATCTCCAAGACAGAGAACACCAAAAACAACAGGTCATATAAACCAGCCTGTGAAACACCATAAAAACTCTTTTTCAACTTGTCCAGCTTCAATTTCTTCCTGTGTCCTGCCACAACTAAAACATAAGCACCATATGTATCAGAGTCTAAAGGCTTAACTAAGGAGCTTTTGGTTCAAGACCTGTAAACTGAAGAACATTACAAAAATACACCATGTTCCTTATTAAGCAACTTAAGATCTGTTATCTTGGCTTATGGGAACAGATCTAAATAGCATCATAATACTAAACATTGAAAATCACAGGCCTGGGGCCACCAGGACTCTAGTCAGTTTCTAGACCTAACTTGAAAATTTCCTATATAATGTAGCTTACCATTAGGAGCAAATGTTTGATCTGTAAAGCTTACAAAATTACTTTGTTTATCATAGTAGATGAAAGAAAAAAGGAATAATTTTAAGCTCAAAACAAAACTGTTTATATGACAGTCTTTAGTGCTCTATGATTCTAAGCATTTAAGACAGATTCAAGCAATTAACAGCATAAACTTTCATTACATAGTTCTATTATATATGTATATGTGACTTAGCTGTTCATCTGTTATTTAAGTGATTTTCTCGTTACAATAGTAGGGAAAGGATAATTTGCTGATGTTGTCAAAAATGTTAAGTATTTCAGGCTCAACATTTCCTGGATCCCTGTGCTTGTTTAAGGCATTCTATTTACTGAAGACAGTGTCACAAAGAGTCCTACTTTATCTGCACCTAGAAAATGTAACATCTGAAGTACTCATGTCTAGTAAAACATTTATTAATACTACAAAACTCTTTTTACTTTGGATAATACGATAGAAGATTTGTATGGTTATTTCTTGTGAATATGAAAGACAAATATAATAATAACCTGCTAAACTTTTACAGCTTGAAATATAGCCCATTTATAAAGAAAATAAATAGAAAATAGAAGCATTCCATATGCTATTATTTCAACTAATGGTTTTAATTATATACATAAGGATAACTTAAAATGAAATATTTTGTCACCGTACACTATATTGATGTATAGGACCTCAGTATAATATATAGAAACAGATGTAGCAAGTTCTCTTTTTGTTTAAAAAAAAAGGAATTAAACATGAAGACTGAAGAAAATTCAGTTATTATATGGAAAGGTAAACTATAAAGATACTACATAGGGAAAATTTTGTACACAGTTAACAGCATTTTTTCAGCTCATATTTAAAAATTTATTCTCAAACACAATAAAACATGGAATAAAATTCCAGGCCAAGCATCACATTATTAGCACCAACATAATAATGTTATTAGACTCCACATATTGGAAGGATAAAATGTCACCATTGGATTTTTTTTTGGTTCTAAACAGTTGTTTCCCCAACCAACTACTTCACAAACGTTTACAAGGAGGACCAAGTAATAGAGTGGACAGACTATCAGAAATTCCTTAAGAATCCTGGAAAATCAATTGACCTCAGTATTGGTTGGTCACTATCAGTATTTTTATGTGCAAATATTAGCTCATAAAATCATACAATATATAGTGACAGCATAGGTTAAGAATGAACCTGGTAGAGGTCCTTACATGCTGCTTGTTTCCTAAGTGCTTTCCAGGGAAACAGAAAATTACTGCAAAGTACTTCTACATTTGGTGAGCAACCAGTGCTAGTAAAAGTGGTTTCAAGTGCTTTACAATGCAAGGTTAGACTAATCTTGGTAAAGCAATTCACAAAAATACTGAACTATTATGAATGATTCAATAAGTAGGATACATAAAAGTATAAAAATTGACAATCAAATAAAACTACAGTTTTTGACTGAAAAAATACTGGAAGATGGAGCTTCACTATATCTCAACTCGAAACAGACAGCATGATAGAGTGGAAAGACAATGGGATCATGGATCAGATCTACTACTAAATTGCTATATTCTCTTGGGGAAGTCACTTTACTTCTGTGTAAATCAGTTTGCTCATCTGTAAAACAAAGGATTTGGACAAAATGGTCTTGAAAGTCTCTGAAGCACTAATATTTAGAGATCTAAGGTAGTACAGGCTTAATTATATTTCTTATGTCTGACATTAAATTCCTGTACTCTTTTCAACATCACATTCTATTGTAATTACTTTTTTCTCTACAATGCCAATGTTGTATTTTTAAGAGCATATAACACTATTCTATAATCTCTTTCACTGGGACTATTTTTCCCCATCACATTCAAATGATTAAAATAGCTACTATGGAGGGTTACATTTAGGTATAAAGTTCACATAAAATCCAATGTTTTTTGAAAGTTGTCAAAATAATTTACTGGAAATTTTCCTCTAAGTCATCTAAAATGTACTACTGTTACAAACTGTACTGTTTAGAAAAATACACATTTTGACACAAAGTTTTCATAACTTTGTAAACAAATGCTTATTTGGGATAACAGTTCAAGTGTCTGTAAGGGGTAACATGGCTTAGGGATAAAGACCTGAACTAAAAGTTAGGAAGACCTGGGTTCAAGTCCCACATGCGACTTACTGGGCTCAGGGCCTTGGACCAGTCCCTCAACCTCTCAATGCCCCAAGCAACTCTGTTAAGACTATAAATTGCAGTACAATTGAGGGGGTTTCCAGTGAGATCACCAGTCAAGAAAAAAGTAAAAAGGTCTATAATAACTTAAGGCTTCCCAAGTGCTTTATAATTTCGGGTAACTCTTAATATGATCAATGCAATTATAAATAAGATTTTTAGATTTTTCAAGCTGACATGTGCCACGTCTATACAAGTCCTAAATAATCGCCTGGATATTGCCAAGCAACCCATTAGACTGACTTTTTCTTCCTATATTAACTGAACTGATGGACTTTCCTAGTGTTCAGTGTATTTTATTTTGTTGTGCATCCTTAGAAACATGGATGAATGTGGAATACAGTTGGCAATTTTAACAGATAATTGAAAACCTAAGTAAAATTAAGTAATAACATAATAAATGTCAAATTTTGAAAACTTGGAGGAAAAGGAGACAATATTCATAAAATAGCTGGAAATCCAAAACATAACAATGGTGACTAGGTATCTTATCTAACAAATTCTTTAGCATCAACAAATTTCAGTAGCTTAATTTACACAGTAGTGTAAATCAAGTATAAAAGTTATTTTTTTCTTTTTACAAAAAAAAAGGCTGCAAGTTAAATAGGTGCTAATAGGTTTGATGAAGTAGTAAAGTAATTTAAGTTGAGGGCCCTCTCATAAATTCAAATATCATGAGACTATCTAGGTGAATTCCATTTGGTCATCCTATTTTCCTTTATATATAAAGTTCCATGTAAATGTACACAAGTATCTTACTGTTTAAGACCAATGACTTAACAGGTATTAAATCACTCTGTAAAGTCAACATGCAGGTTGAAATAACTGCAAAAAAGTTTTCTCTAAAATAATTCCAGAGCCCACCAATTCTCCCTGTTAAGGTCGTGGAAGCTCTGAACCATCATGGCTGAATTGTTTTAGTGCTCTCTGCTGAACACCTGCAAACATCAAACAAAAACTGCTGGTCCTTTCCTGGGTTGACAAAAGCCTTTCATGTGAAAAATGCTCCCTGGGAATGTCAGGGCTGTAGCTCAGGTTACATTCCTTTCTCCCTTGCAGCCTCACCATTTCTTAAGATGGTAGGAAAAACCATGTTTGTGAAATTAAAGATTAAAGGAAATATGGAGATACTGAATTTTTATTCACACGTTACAAATCACAATGGAGCATCCTGTATCAAGCAAGTCAAAATCTACTGGGAAGTTTAAGCATGAAATATTAACAAATATACTTGATTTCTAGTAAAATGCAGATTATTTTCAGGTTGCATTCTCTTTTCTTCCTTCCTTTCTTTCCTTCTTTCTTTATTATTCTGTCTTTTAAAACTTTCAAAGTTAACACAGTAGGATGATATGTTAGATTCCTTGGGAAAGCAAAAATCAAAGTGAAGAAGATTTATAGAAATAAATCATTTGTTCCTCTCTTTAAACTTTCATAGTGCATTCATCCAGTGGAAGGGCAAATTGCATACAATTCATTTTATCTGATATGTGCAATTATTATGGGTTAAAAAGTTTTGTGATTGTGGGTCTGAAAATACAAACCATCCTCTTTGATCAATATACCTATCTTACAAAGACAGAGCTAAATTAATACTCTTCCTACTCTGCAGCCTCTATTACTATTAACATCACCACAGCACATGAAATGTATAGCTTGCATATTTAATTGGCCACAGCAACCACACTTTTAACTCATTAAAGTAGACTTTTAGCCTCAGCACTACACCTGCAATGTGAAGTGTGAATGTGTATTTCCATAACTTAGAAAAAAGAAATTATAGCATATTTCCTTCAAAATTACCTAATAATTTCATGCTAGATCCTTAGCTGTTAAGTGAAACACAGTAATTTTTCTAAGCAACTGTATAAACTTCAATATATTACCATGTTCAAAATGCATTCATGAATGCTTTTATTTATCATGCCTATGATCTCAAAACAATTACAAGCAGTTTTTGAACATTTATTAAATAACAGTATAACACCTATACTTTGCTTAAATGTTGAGGAAGTTAGAGAATCAACTAGGAGCAGAGTTATACTCATCCTTGTGCCACAAACTTCAAGTTGCTAACTTAACTGATTAAAAGTTGTTTAGAGTGATGTACTTAGGTCATTGCCAAATGTTTCAGGTTTAAAGTCAGTTCTCAGCACTTCGCAGGACTGAAGGGCTGACTTTCAAAATTGTCTATCATTGCATATTCTACTATAGTCTACTTGAAGGTTAAAATTTTAGCCAAATATCTTAAACATCAAGATGCACATCAAGAAAATTACTGTGAAAAATAAAGTTAGTTAACTATTTTATGTTGATTGTGTTTGAACATGAAAAATTGATTTGTCTAAAAGAGACACTATTCTCATTTCTACTCAGACACTCATATTAATATTTTACATCAAAATGCTGTGCAGTTGATACAAGCCAGAGAAATATGACTTGGGAGATATTACAACAAATTGAAAGGAAATCAAAGAAATAAATCCTCAGAAGTCACTAAACCGAAAATACTGCAATACCCATGATCCTAAGCTTTCAACATTTGTCTAATACTTTTAAACTTTTAAGTTATATAATCAAGAAAATATATAAAATTAACCATAAGAGGCATCTCCTGTTACAAAAGAGAAAAATGTACTCTACGTGTGCAAAAACTCTTTCCTCTAGACTTGGTAACAAAACAAAATGCTTATCTTGTTTTGAAATAAACAGTTAAAAAAAACCCCAATGATTCTGTAAGACTGTACAAAGAGTGCAAAACATATAGCTAAACAAGTTTCTTTCACTGCACCAGTACCAAATGAAAATTACAGATAAAAATTTATATGCAATGACTAATGGATATTTCCTTTGGCATCTCAAAGTTAAAAGATGTCAGCATTTACCCGTTTGATTGAGAATAGTACTACATGTTTACATCCATATGCATATTCTACTCTTAGGTACAACAGTAAGCACTCTTAAAATATTACAGCTGTTTTAACAATTATAGATGCAATTGTTTTGCCTGGACTTAAGGACGGTATGCAACAAAGTAAGAATCCTTCTTAAATGAAATTTAGTGAACGGATATTAAATATATTCTAATGTATGGTTTACTTTCCATCTTCACATCTAATCTTAGGTACACCCAGACATATAAATATCCTCATGTTTAAATTCCTCCTTAATTGTCAGATTGTCCTTATACAAATAGATTCTTTTGTGAATACCACTGAGGTTTTTTTTTTTAAACACCAAACAATGTTCTCTTATTTTTGAAATTTAAAAGTTGACTCAAATTTATAACTACATAGAAATTCAGTGGAAAGATAGGAAGGGTGATGAGGGAAGTATTTAAAGGGGTATTTAAAAATATTTCTGTTCAGTCCCTCAGATTAACAAGAGATTCTATATATAGGATGAGTTTCATTAAGGTGCATTCATCTTCAAAATGAAGTGCTCTTTAAAAGGGTTAATTTAACCCAGTAGTTACTAACAGATTTTTTTTAATAAATCTATTTATAAATACACATGAACATAAAATTATTTTACACAATAACAATTCTCTTTAAAAAGGGATGATCTTTATATGTTTGATTACCTACCAACATCAGAAACATTTTTTAAGCTAAGTGATGGAATTTTGAGATAATTTTCTTGCCAAAGAGGAAGCAAAAAAATTAATTTCCAAAAAAACCAGAATTTTTGTGTGCCCTTCAACTGTTGAACCCCAAAATAATTCATGCCATTTTGCTAATATTTCAGTGACTGCTTTTGAAAATAGATTAAGAGAGCCTACATACATACATATATTACAAGGTAATACACAACTAATAACATTTTAACTACACACTAAGGAAAAAAATTTACATACTTGAGCCAGTAAAATGTCCACTTGCCAAAGAAGTTGGTCCATTTTTTCCACTGCTCACGGGAGGTGAAAACATCTAAAAGAAACAAAGAAACATTACTGCTAGAAAAGAATCGACATTTTTTGTGTGTTCACAGCTAGTCAAAAGTTCCTTCACATTCTTAACAAATAAGTCAAAGCTTATGTAAAAGGGCTTCTTTAACACAACACATCACCATTCAACTCAAAACTAAAACTGGCACAATATTACTAATCCAGACTCTCCCCCCCAACTCTCTCTTACACACCACTCTTTTCAATTAGACTGATTAGATTCCTAGACAATATTATTAACATTTTGAAAAACCACAGTCCCCAAAATGTTATCAAGGAGTTAGAGACAACAAGCCTCCCCTGAAACTAGTACTTTGACAAAGAGGAAAAAAAAGTTGCTTGTTTTAAGTGTAAAACCTTGGCCATGAAGGTGGCAACGTCCATTTCAATCCCGCATAGGATTTGTCTGTCATATGTGAACCCAAATAAAAATGAATGCAAACTGCCACCTGCACTAAATTCTCATTTCGTCTCTTAACATGAGAGCAATTTGAAGCAAGACACACTCTCACTCTCTCTCACTCTCACTCTCTCTCTCTCTCTCTCTCCCTCTCTCTCCTCTCCTCTCCTCTCTCCTCTCTCTCTCTCCTCTCCCCCTACATTTATTTCGACCCTAATTGGTTTCCTTCTTCTTCGACGTTTCTAGTGGATAATACGCACCTTCCCTGAGTCAGAGCCTGCAAAAAGCAAAGGAACAAATGGGAAAAGTGCAACAAGCTAAGAGGGGGCTGCAAAGCTGCCTCAGGCTATGTTTCCTGGCCAAACTTCCGAAAGCCATTTCTCCAAAGAAAAGTCGTCAGCAGCAGCAGCAGCACCAGCAGCAGCAGCACCAGCAGCAGCAGCACCAGCAGCAGCACTAGCAGCATTGAAGCAACCCCATTTACAAGGCGGTTTTGGATGGTGCATGTTGTGGATTATCATTTTTGGTTTTGTTTTGCAAATGCATCTTACCACCAAACTCATCAATCATTAAAAATAAATAAATATTCCTGGCAAGTTTTGGGTTGAATATGGGTAGGGGGATAGAGAGATAGATGAGAGGGACAGCAAAGGCTGTTAAACTCTCCAATTGTACATATTCTTGCTAATGCTGGTTTGGAGATTATTAAATTTACAAACTGCATATCCAAAAGGATATAAAAATATACACTTACATATAGGTAAGTATATAACATATATATCTATAGCTTTTAGAATTCTAAGAAGAGATTTCACTTGGAGGACAGAAGGTCTCTCTGATCCAAAGCATCAGTTTAAAACAAAACTGAGACAGTTGGCTCCTCCTCTTATCTATTTCCAAAAAAAAAAAAAAATGTTGTTATTGAAACAATGAGTAGTGAGAAAGTACAAGTACTTTCAATGTTCTGATATGTTCAACCTTTGGGTTTACTTAAGGGTGCTTTCTTTTTCCCTTTGAACTCTGATTTTCTTGGGGGAGGGGGCTTCTAAGCTACATAATTAAACTCGGGGAAAAAAGGGGAAAAAAGAGAAATGCCTTTATTTTTTCATTTCACCCAAGAAAAGATAAAGACTTGTCCATAAAGACATTCAAATTTAGCATGGGCTTAGCCGATTAAAAATTACTCGTGTACTTTAGATTACAGTTTATTTGTTTTTAGCTAGTGTTTTGTTTTGTTTTGTTTTACAGCTGTAGTTAGTTTCCACCGTTCTTTCTTACCGCACTGAAATCCAGTAAATCACTCAGCTCTTTGTCCGTCCCTAAGGCAGCCATTCGCTGTTGGTGATGCATTTTAGCAAAATCACACAAACCTAGAAACATGGAAATAACCGCAATCAGAACCCAGTCCCGATCCTTAGAGGAAACACAATCGGATTTTTGGAGACTGGGGGGATGGGGGGAGGGGTGTAATTGAAGTGGAAGGGGAGGGGAAGAGGAGAGGGGGGGTATTTTTTAAGATGGAGGGGGCAGCAGTAGCAAAAAAAAAAAAAAAAGGTATTGTATTTCCAAAAAGAGACGATCAAAACCGGTAACATCCACTCTAAAACCAAATCCAAAAAAAAAAAAAAAAGCCGCTCTCAGCGCATCATTTATGCAACAGGAGGTACAGCAAAGAATGAATGGATCTCAGAAAAGAGAAACTACTCAGCAACGATCCGGTCTCAACTTTCCCCCCCTCCCCCTCCCCCCTCGCGACTCTCTCTCTCTCTCTCTCTCTCTCTCTCTCACACACACACACACACACACACACACACACACACACACACCCCTCCCCTCCCCTCCTTATAAAGTAGCTATGAAGAAATTAAAAGATGCGAATCTTCTAAGTAAAAATACTTCCGATGGAGGGGTAGGTGGCAGAATAGAGGGTAGTGGGATCGGGTTCGGTAATTACGCAGAACCCTAATTTGTGGAGTAAAGGGTGATTTTTTTTTAAAGGCCCATAGCAAAGTCATCAGTTCCTTTAAAGTGGGCAATGCTGGGGGAGGGCGGATGGGGGGGGGGAGAAGAGGGAGGAGAAACGGGAAGGGGGGGGGGTGTCTCTATGGAGCAGACATGAAATCGCAGCCCCATGGAAAGAGGAAAAAAGCCGCGTGTAAGGAAGGCTCCAGCCACCCTCCAGCAGCTCCTGGCCGAGCCTCGAGATCTTAGCTCCGGGCTCCGTCCGCTAGCTACACCATCACACCATCAGCCACCGATCCACCAGAAATGCCAGCTCCGGTACCTACCGCCCGAGAGAGAGATGGGGCTCCCCTTCCAATAACAGCACCGAGACGGGTTTCATTTCTAATCACTGCATTCACAAAACACACCACCACTACCACCACTACCACTACCACCACCACCTCCTCCTCTTTTCCTCCTCCTCCTCCTCTCCTCCTCCTCCTCTTCTTCTCCTCCTCCTCTCCTCCTCCTCCTCCTTCACCACTACCAACCACTACTACTACAAGATCCAGAGACACCCTGCAAAGATCCCTGACTCTTAACACCAACTCTCTGCTCCTTTAGGGAGGGGAGGGGAGGTGTGTATGGGGGAAACACGCAAAGACAGACGGAATTGCAAGTTCAGCAAAGGCGGGGGGGGGGGGGGGTGCTGAAGAGAAGAGACGCGTTTCTTTCCAGGTCGGTTTTGGCTAGGTTGGTTTTGGTAGCATTTCTTAAAAAAAAAAAATCATAGCATCTCCCCCTGCTCCCTCCCCCTACGCCCCCCCCAAAAAAAGAAATACAAACGGAAATCTATCAGGCACCTCATTTTCCCTCAAACCCTCAGATATTATCTGAACCACTAACAGTTCAATCGTTGCCGGCTTCTTCCCTAGGAGGCACTTTTTAATTTATTATAGTTTCAATTTCTTCAGTTCTTTCTTTCTCTTGCTCTCTCTCACACACAGAGCAAGGCAAGTTTATACTAGGCTGCAAATACACGTGATGCAAAAAGACTTTGCCAAGAAGAATATTTTTCTTTTCCATACATAAACCAACTCAAAAATTTTGGGGGGGGAGAGGTTGTCTCCTCTGTTTGAGTTCTTCCTCTAACTGTAAACTGTACATACTTTGTCCCCCCCCCTTTTTTTTAAGTCACAGCATTGCCACAAACTTCGCAAGTAAGCATTTGGGGAGGATTGTTGTTTTGTTTGCTTTTTACACTCGAATTTCCAGGGGCTGCTCAGTCCCCTTTCCTCAGAAATATATGTTTAAATTCAACATTTACTGCTACAGGGCCTATAGGCTACAAAAATCTATTTTCGCGTCACTTTTCAGTTTAAAATAAAGCTTTATACTTCTCAAGTTTCGTTATACACGCGTGCTTTATACAGTATCTGTAACATATACGCTTCAACGTGTGTTGAAGTACACACATTAAACACACCCTGTTATTTCTACATGTGCGAGTACAGACAAATAATGCAGGCACACACTTTTTTTTCCTCTCAAATTGCTATCACTTCACAAGTTGCTCCTTTTGCTTTAATAACACATTAGGATCAACATTTCTTTAAAACAATAAATTAAATTAAAAGACAGTTTACTCTGACAGCAAATTGTAACTTTACCTTAAATGGCCACAAATATTCTCACAATATTCCAAGGAAAGAGACTTTTGAAAAAGAGAAAATCTTCTGCAAGTGCTTAGTATCTCACATGTGTATCCCCCAAAAAGTACTTTTTAACTGGTACTCAGTCCTGCTCCAGGGATATTCCACAGATCACAAGATCATGCACCTGGTTCTGATTTTTGCATTTTCCACCATAAAACAACTTCAAGAAAATTTCACACACACCCACCAAAAAAAGAAAAAAAAAAAAAAGAAAAATCCACCAACTTTTTTCTCCCCTTTCCTTATTGTTTCTTTTTAAAAAAAATATGTAAACAGAGTAGTTAATAATTTTCCTCAAACAAATCTTGTTGGTTGTTTTTTTTTTCTTCGTCTCCTATAAAGTCTTAAACTTGTTCCAAGTTTAGAGATTTCTCATCATCATCATCATCATCACCATCATCATCACCATTGACTCCCCCGTGGAGTCACATTGATAATAATAGGTTTCCCTGAAAGATACATTGTAATCCATTCACATCCGGGCACTGCGGGGCTTATAAAGAGAAAAGCGCTGCTGCTGCCGCCCGCCGCTGCTCTTACAGACAATGACTGGGGAGGGGAGGGGAGGGAGGAGAAGAGCCATAGAGTGGTAAACATTGGGGCTAGACAGGCACCCAAAATGGCGTCGCGGAGCCTATCTCCGCCTCCTCTCGGAAAGGAGGGGGGCGGCCCGTGGAGCTCGGGAGGAGGGAGGGCAGAAGGAGCGAGGTGGGCGGGGTCAGGAGGGGAACGGGAGCCTGTGGTCTCTAGCCGCTTGTCCTCCTGCTACCGTCTTTGCCCTCCTTCTCTCCTTCCTTTCATTTATTTACTTATTTGTTTATTTATATATGTATATGTGTGTGGATATATATACATATATATCCACATACATATATTTTGTGCTAGCGCTGAATTTGGAGAAGGGGTCGGGGGAGGGGAGGGATTTGCATTTTTTTAAAAGGAAGTCAATAGATAAGTATTCCACTGACTTTAGCAAAAGAATCATTTACACGCCCTCTCTCACTGTCCCCCAACAGTTGAACACTCACACTCCACGTGTGCCTTCCTAAATGTGCGTGGAGAGAGCAGAAGGACCCTTGGGAGCCCCCAGGGCTGGGGGCGGGGTGAAGGTGCGCTGCGAGTCTAAAAACCCTGGGAATCCCGAACTTCGTGGGTGAAGCTGGGGAAGAAGGAATCAGGCGTAGGGTGGGGGGAGAGAAGGCAGAGTTGTTCCCTCTCCTCCGCTTGGGGGTCCTGAAGCCTAGGAATAGGCGCCCACCCCCTCGGTCCAGAGAACTGGAGGAGTTGCCGGGTGGAGGGCCTTTATCCTTTTTATTCGCGGGTGTAGGGGGAGGGGGTTTAAGTCCCACTATTCTGTAACACTGTTAGTTTTTAGCCCTTGGGGCAGTCCTGCTCCGTGGGGTGGCCTAACGCGCCCACAGCTAGTTCCATAGCCCAGGGCAGTTTCTGCTCAGATTTTTTTCCCCATCCCTCCTAAGCTTACCTTGGATCCTTCTATGTTTCTGGTACACACTTAAGGTTTCCCAAAAAGTCTTGACTCAGTTTTAAGCGTTAAATAATACTAAATATTAAATTTAAACACCGAAGCATTCAAATTTAATATTTGGTATTGTTTAAAGCTTAAAGTTGCGCTGACTTCAGGACATCCTGTAAACTTATATGCCGGCTCCTTTATTAGAATGTAAGCTCTTGAAAACAGAGATTGTTTGACCTTTTTTTTCTAGGTAGCAGTGTCTGACACATAGTAAGGGCTTAATAAATATTCGGTAATTGATTAAATGATGTTTCCTACTCAAAACAGTAGCTAGCATTCATAGAGTGCTTTAAGGTTTGCAAAGCACATCACCTCCTGAGTAGGCTCATTTGATCTCTACAAAACAACACACACACACAGACATATCCATATATATTCATATGTACATGCATTTAAATCTTATTCTGGTTCTCATCTTACCAGTCCGACTGCTTCTCATTCTTCTTTGCTGGATCCTTCCTTATCCAGCTCATGCCCTCTGAACATTGGTGTCCCTCAGCGTTGTGCCCTGGATCCCCTTCTCTTTTCCCTCTATACTACTTCACTTGGTGATCTCATTAACTCCGAAGGATTTAATTACCATTTCTAAGCCAAGAATTCTCAGATCTAACTATCCTGCCCCAACCTCTCTACTGACCTCCAATCTCACATCTCTAACTGCTTTTAAGACATCTCATGCTGGACATCTCAAGCTAAACATGGACAAAACAGAATCCATTATCTTTCCCCCTAAACATTCTATGACCTCCCCTATTACTGCGCAGGGCAAGACTATCTTCCCAGTCCCTTGAGCTGGTAACCCAGGAGTCATTCTGGACTCCTTACTATCTCTCACCCCACCCCCCACCATATCCAATCTGTTACCAAGGCCTGTTGATTTCACCTTTGCAAAATTCCTAGAATGCTCCCTTGTTTCTCCTCTGATCCTGCCACCACTTTAGTGCAGACCCCCATCACCTAACTCCTGAACTATTGCAGTAGAGTGCGGGTGGGTCTGCCTGCCCCTAGTCTCTCTCCACTCTAATCCATCCTCCATTCATCTACTAAAGTGATTTTCCTAAAGTGATGTCTCAACTCCAGTGGCTCTCTATCACCTCCAGGATCAAATACAAAATATTCTGTTTGGCATTCAAAGCCATTCTTAACTTAGCAACTTCCTACTTTTCCAGTTTTTTTACACTTCATTTTCTATAACATACTCTTCCATACAAAGAAACTATCCTCCTGGCTTTTCCTCAAAAAAGACTCTCCATTTCTCTGATCTAGGCATTCTGACTGTCCCCCGTACCAAGAATGCTCTCTCTTCTCTACTCTGCCTACCGCCCTCCTTTGACATCAAGACCCAGCTAAAAGTCTCATCTTTAATAGAAGCCTTTCCCAACTCCTTTTAATTCCAGTGTTTTCCTTCAGTTAATTACTTTCTATATATCATCTTTATAGCTTTTTTGTACATATTTTTGCTTGTTGTCTCCTCTTTTGAATTGAGCTACTACAAGGCAGGGGACTGTGTTTTGCCTCTTTTTGTATTCTCTGCAGTTAGCGCAGTGCTTGATACATAGTAGGTGCTTAATAAATGTTTATTGATTGCCACATACACACATTTATACATATATGATATAGATATATACACATATGTGTGTATGTGTGTTTATATTTACACCCATTTGCATTTTTTCTTCCTTGAAGACAGGGACTGTTTTTACATATGTTTTGTTGTCCCCAATACCAAAGTGGATAGAGAGATGGCCTGAGGGCCAGCCTGGCCTGGGTCCAGGTCAGTGACCTAAGCAATTCTCTAAGTATAAGCTGAAGAGAAGGAGCCAATTTGCATTGATGGAGAAATGTATCAGACTTAGAGGTCAAGTACCTGGAACACTGGCCTCTAAAAATAACCGATATTTATATAACATTTTAGGGTTTGTCAAGCACTTTACCGATGTTATCTCATTTGATCCTCACGACAACACTATGAGTTAGGTGCTGCTGTTAGCCCCAACATCTTACAGACAAAAGTTAAGTGATTTGCCTAGGGTCACATAGCCATTAAATGTTTAAATCAGAATTCAAACCCAGGTCTTCCAGACTTGGGAGTCCAGTCCTGTTACTACTACTCTCTACAATTCCTTTCTCATCATTGGCCTTAATAAATACTTATTGAATTATATCAGATTGAAAAGCATTGACTAGAATTTATCAAATCCTTCTGATGCCCAGAAACGTGAATTTTGAAGGGACAACAGAAATTAAAACTGAATTAAACATTAAGAAATCTTCCAAGCCAGAATCTGGCTTAATAAAAATCTTCAATACGTCTTCTTCCAGGTCTGTTCTGGATTTATCACAATTATGTGAGAGTCCTATCAAAGTTATCTTTAAGAGAGCAAGTATCCTTGCATCTCTTATGACTTCGTTCAGTTAAGATTTTTACTTATTTGTCTTTCTAAAGGATAAGAACATTTATACTTCTAAGCACAGTACTAGCATGTTATGGACATTCCTTCCTCTTTTTGTTCACACCCCCCACCATATGGTGTCACTTAATATTATGTTTCATTTCTAGGTATAATACTTTATACTGTATTTTCACAGGCAAGGACTGCCAATTTTGTCTATGCAGAACACCAGCCTGGGTTTTTTTTCCCCCATCATTTATTCAGCTTCTGACCTCAAAATAATTCCCTGCTTCCATTTGTTCTCTGGGCTAGCGGAGGACTTGGCTTCAAATTCACTTCCATTGTTCACTATCTGCCTTAATTTGGGCAATTTGCTTAACCTCTCTTGGTCATCTATGAAATAAGAGTCTTGAACTAGGTAACTATTAAGATACCTTAGAACCTTAGTGTAAATTCCTTGAGATAAGGAATTGTTTCATTCTTTTATTTGTATTTGTAAACACTTAGTACAATGCCTGGAACACAATTAGCAATGAATAAAAGTTTGTGGATTGATCACTCAATTACAGCTCTAAATCTCTGAACCTATGATCCCCACTACGTGATTATAGGTGAACATATACATTTAGAGATTTTAGTTCCGTCGAATGAATATGAGGATAAATGCTCCTCTATACAAGATTGCTAATATCAGATAATAAGCATAGTTTTGAAAGTAATGTGCAGAAATGTTTGTATATGTGACTGTATGTGTCTGGATATATATATGTATGTATATATTGTGTATTTACATATATACACAATATATTTTTGTATGTATATTATATGTGTATACAATAAATTTTGTATGTATATTATATACACTTATACATACATGTATGTATTTGTACTAGAGATTTGTAGTTTCATGAGCAATCCTCTTTCTGGTTTTTTTTTTTTTTATATGGAAACACATTCCTGTGTTTTGGAGTTTGTTAAGTTCAGAATGGCAAAAATTTAAAATTTAAAACAAAAAATTATGGGCATTAAATTGAATGAATTCTGATGGCCCTTCCTACTCTTCAAATCTCTCTCCAATACAATCCATGGTCTATTCAGCTGCCAAAGTGGTTTTCATTAAAGCACTAATACTTCCAGCCCCACCCCCACCCCATATCTCCTCCTTTAAGGTTCATTGTATCCAAATTTATCTTCTAACCTAGTTCATGATGATATTGTCCATCTACTCCTCAGTAAATTCTCCTCCTTTCCTCTGTGAGTTTACTCCTTGGTTCATAGACTTTTCCTCCATTCCAACTTCAGGAGTCTTCATCATATATCTTGATGTTCCCCCAAGTACCCTAATTTCTTGCAATCTATTCAGTCCCCATCATCTCCTCCTTCATTCTACCTCAGCTACACCCAAAATGATTATGTTGCCATACTTCACAAGTGAACAACTTCCATTTTCATGAAATTCTTTGGTCTAATCATATTTATTCTATAATTCCATTTTTCCTTTGCCTTAAAACCCCTAAATTTGTTTTTTTTTTAATTCATGACCCCCATTCCCTCCACCCCTTGGTTTTTTCCTAGGCCATCACCCCTGCACTAGAAGCCCTCGCTTGGTAAATCAGTTCAACTTGACACAACACTCTATGTTGTTGTTTAGTCATTGTGTGTCATGTCTGACTCTTTCTGACCCTGGTTGCGGTTTTCTTGGCAAAGACACTGGAGTGTTTTGCTACCATTTCCTTCTGCAGCTCGTTTTACAGATGAGGAACTGAGGCAAATGGGGTTAAATGACTTTCCCAGGGTCACACAGCTAGTAAGTTTCTGTGGCCGGATTTAAACACATACACACAAATACATATATACATACTATATACATGTATATATATACATATATGTATATAGTGTGTGTGTCTGTGTATATGCATGTGAGTTTGTACACATTATATAGAATTTCTACCCATTGGTACTAGTTTTGTCTTATAGAGAAAATCTTTCATATGACATATCTTCATATATTTGAAGAGACCAATCATGTCCCATTCTCACTTGCAACACACAGTTGTTGAAATTTTTTCCCTTCAATAGGCTAAAACCAGCTCTTTCAAGTGATTCTTCCTTGGTACTGTTTCTAATCGCCTCACCATCTTCATCTCTCTCCCATGAACATCCTCTAGTTCCCAATGTATCTTCTAAAAATGTAACATCCAGAATTGAGCACATCATTCTCAATGTAATCAGAAAAGTCATTCCATCACCTTGGAGATTATACTCTCATTAATGTAATCTATGATTAAATTGGGTTTTTTGGTCAAAATATTACACTAATTGACCAAGTTTGCATTACAATACAACCTTCAAAATCTTTTCACATGAATTGTAGTTTAACCAACCTGTGCTTTTACTAATGAGTTTTCGAACCAAGGTGCAATGTTATTTTTAAGGCCCTTTTGATCCTAATTTTGTCATCCACAATTTATCTATTCCTTCTAGCTCTTTGCTGACTGAAAATTACGTAGCTATGTCCTTAACGCCTTTACCTAAATCACTGAAAAAAAAATGTTGGACCCAATGGAACTCAGGATAGAGCTTTGGGGCAATCCACTAGAGACTTCTCTTCAAGTTAACAGTCAAACCATTGATTTTTACTTAGGTACATCTTTAATGACACAAGTACTTCTCCCAACAATATACATAACAAATCATCCATGCTGTCTCTCTTTAAAAAAATATTTAATTTTTAATTTATGGAATAAAACAAGCATTTCCATAACATAGTATAATAAAAGATGATTGAACATGAAGCTGCAAATCTATTATGTATAACTTGCCATTCCTTTAAAATATACATCAAAGTTATCATATAATGTTTTTCTTTTTTTTCTTGCTTCTCCACCCCCACCCAGAGATGGCCACCATTAGACACAAATAGCTATATATACATGTAAAATTATTGTGTACATCTATTTATCAATTCTTTCTCTGGATGCAGATGGCATCTTTCTTCATGTGTCCTTCATAGTTAATTATCATTTGTTATTTAACCACCTTTGAATGCACTGAACTATAAAACCTAGTTTACAAGACTCTCACCAGAGACCTTTATGACTTAATGAATTTCATGAGAGGCTATCAAATTTGTCAAAATCTAGATATGTCATACCTTGAGTACTTTCCATATCATCCAATCTTTGTTGTTGTTCAGTTGTTCTTCAGTCCTGTCTCCTCATTTGGGATTTTCTTGGCAAAGATACCATAGTATTTTGCCATTTCCTTCTCCATCTCATTTTCCAGATGAGGAAATTGAGGCAAACAAGTTTAAGTGACTTGACCAGGGTCACACAGCTGAGGGCAGATTTGTACTCAGAAAGAGGAGTCTTCCTGTTTTCAGGTTCAGCATACGTGTCACCTATCTGCCCCTATCATCCAATCTAACAACACTATAAAATAGGAAATAAAGTTGGTCTACTACAAATCTATGCTGTCTCAAAGTAATTGTTATGTTCTAGGATTTTTCTATGAATGAAAGGCAATCTCCAAAGAATGTGGCTATATTGTTAATTTTAAAAGTGACTTGTGAATTGAGTCAATATTCTAATTTTGAGAGAATGGAAACTATTCTATTTTTTTTCTTTCTTGATGGGAAGTTAATATACTTAATATAATATGTGAAATAGTAAATAAAATATAATATATAAAACATACAATATGTAAAATAATATAGTTAATATAATATATGATACAATTATAAATAATAATCATTATTAATAACAAGTTTTAAAATCTCAGTAGCTAAGTAATTATTAAGTTAGCTAACTCAATGAAGTAACACAAGCTTGCTACACTATTTAGAGGCTTCCTGATTGGCTAAGACAAAGCTTATGATGGAAGAAATTAAAAAATGTGAGTGGCCAAGGCATTTATCAATTCATTGATGAAAGTCATAGTATTTGAATATAGAGAGATTACAAGAGATCATTTAGTCCACTGCAGATGGATGCATACAAAATTTGGCTCAAGTGTGTTCAAGAGAGAAAAAGGTGCTGTTGTTTGTCCTTCATTTTTGAAGAAGACCAATGATATCATAGGTGATGACTTAATGACTTGAGCATGAATTGGATTTAAGTGACAAAGTATCACACTAAATCGTCAGTCTCACTCTCTCTTCCAAAGTCATTGAAGTCCAGTGGAAAGACAAAAGTCAGGATAATGGTCTGGGGTGCAGTGAATGACCTTGGTGACTTAGACATCTGACCAAGCTCTTAGCTCTCCACTGTGCCTGCTTCACTTGCCTTCATGGCCATTGGAACAGGTTGTTCTCCTCAGCTCATTCTGCTGGGGATGTCTTCACATGTGTGGGGCAGACACCTCCCCACCAACTCACTGATGGGTTTGAGGCCTATTAGCTGCCTTTAACCTTGTTTAGCCTGTCAGCTGAAATGGTTTGTTTGTTTGTTTGTTTTTTACCAAGGTGTGGCTGCTATACACTCTACAGTTTCTTGGAGCCACAGGGGAGAGTTCGGTGAAGGTAGACACGAAAGGGGGATGAGTAGCCCTGAAAAGAGCTCAGCAAGCCTTCACACCACAGGTGCTAGTCCTCTCTGAACACACCATAGACCCCAGGTTCATAAATTTAGAGCTTTATTTTATTTATCAATCCACAGACATTCATCATGTGCCAACTATGTGCCAGGCACTGTACTAGGTAAGGACTTACAAATAAAAAGAATGAAGCTAATCTCAAGGAGTTTACATTCTGAGGTACCTTAGTAGTCACCCTAGTCCAATACTCTCATTTCATAGATGACCAAGAGAGATTAAGCAATATGAACAAATATAAAGAGAGGGTGAAGGGGAGTTGTCATTACCTGCTGAGGGCAAATCAGGATGGCTAATACTTTAGTATTAGATAACTTAAGAAGTTTAGAGGCACCTAATAAGTTTATTTCTTTAATATATACTTATAATTAACTTTGTTCTGGACCTATGATTTTCTTAACCTTTGTTTAATATGGGGAGAGACAAAGACAGAAAGATTCTGTTTTCCCTTTGAAATGCCCTCATATGGTTTTGAGCATGTAGTTATTATTCTGAACCCTAGGGAACAGAAAGGAAAGGAGAAAGCACTATGAAAAAGTACCTAGAGACCATGGTAATGACAGAAGGAAAAGGGATGGGTAATTAATATTAAGTAATTAATTAACATTAGTTAATTAATATTAATATTAAGCCTATTCAAGGTGCCAAAAAAGGTCCTAAAGGCTTGGGGCCTACAGTTGGGGTCCTGAGATTAGAGAGATTTGGTAAGAAGTTTAAGGGGGAAGAGCCCTAGGGAAGATGGTAAGTCTTCCTGATGATTCCAAGAGGAGAACTGGTGTCTGCCCCAGGAATCTGACTTTTGTTCAGGGAGACCAGGGCTTTTCCTTGGAATCCTATACAAGCTCACTAGTTTAAACTAGTTTGAATACTCACCTTTTCCATCTCTTTGCAATTGGGACATTTACCTGAAGTGTTTCACAGTACTGTAGGACCTCTCAGTATTATCATTACTAATCCAAATTACTATATACTAATCATATATTATTCCCAAAGAAAGATTCTAGTTTATTCCCATTTTATATCATTCACTAGAGTCCTCTTCTGCTGCCCTTTTTTGGTGAGGATCAAGGTTTGCTGTTACAGAAAAGTAACTTAGGGTTAGGTATTAAGAACCTTTCTTGGAGTGGAGTCAAGATGGCAGAGAAAAGATAAGGACCCACCCAAGCTCTCCCAAATTCTCCTCCAAATATCTTTAATGCCTCAAAACAAACTGTAGAGCAGCAGGACACACAAAAAGATGGGGTGAAATAATTTTCCACCCCATGACAACTTAGAAAGTCAGCAGGAAAGGTCTCTTCCACTGGGATGAGGATGGAGCACAGTCTAGTACAGGCCATGCTAGCATAGACCAAGGCCCCCAGGAGCAGGCCTTGGGAGTGACTGAATCAGCAGAGGCAGCAGCTGCTTCCAGAACTCTTAGCCCACAGATGGTCCACAGGGTCCTGGGGGCAAGACCCTGATGCATTGGCCATCTTTCAATCAGGGTCACAGTCTAGGCTGGTAATCCCAGGATGGCAATCCCAAGCACTCTACAGCTTGTGGCTGCAGGAGAGCAGGGATCTTAGTCATAGTTCCAGGACAGAAAAGAGTACTTGTGGTTACCTACAGACCAGAACACAGGCTAGAAGAGTGGTAAACACACCTCTCCTTGGATCATACCGTGTTGGAAGAACTGAAAGCTTATAGATTCCCCAGAATCAGCTCTGAAAATAGTTTCACAAAAGCCCTGAAGCTTGGGAAAGTGTGCCCTTCACCCTGGAAGCAGATCCCCACTTTAGCATAGACTTAAAAGTCAAGAAATAGGTTGGGAAAATGAGCAACCATCAGAAAAAATTCTGACTATGGAAAGTTACTGTGATCACAAGGAAGATCAAAGCACACACTCAGGGGAAGGCAACAAAGTAAAAACTGCTACATCCAACACTTCAAAGAAAAATGTGAACTGGTCTCAAGCCATGGAAGAGCTCAAAATGGATTTTAAAAATCAAATAAGAGAGGTAGGGGAAAAATTGGGAAAAGAAATGAGAGTGATACAAAAAAATCATGAAAAAGAGTCAACAGCTTGGGAAAGGAGGCAGAAAAAAATACTGAAGAAAATAACACCTTAAAAACAGAATAGGCCAAATGGTAAAAGAGGTACAAAAATCCAATTAAGGGAAGAACTTCTTAAAAAGAAGAATTAGGGAGAGGATTCTAGGAAGATGGTAAAGTAGGTCAGAAAATTGCAAGCTCTCAAGATTTTCTTCCACAAGAGATAAAATAGCACCTCTGGGCAAACATATAATGGTGAAACAAATAAGAGTAGGGGCAGAGCCAGGGTTCTCTTGGGACAATTGGAGAAGACCCAAAGAAAAATCCCAGGATCAGATTTCCTCCCTGTGAAGAGTAAACACCTCCAGGCTAGGTCCACTTTAACTACTAGCTGCAAGCTGTTTAAACCACAAGCAAGCCCTGGGGTTAGTTGGTTTGAGAGGCTGCCTCAGCCCCAGCCACAGAAACTTTTGCCCCTGGGGAGACAATGAGGAGAGTTGGGCATCTGACCTGGGGAAGATCTAGGGAACCTCTGCTGACAAGGAACACCAGACCCAGCAGTGCTGCAGAGAGTGGTGGGGGCCAGAAGGAACCAGAACACACGGTGAGTGCAGAAGCAGTGGGGCAGAAAGCCCCAGGCTATGGGAACTTACAGGAAGCAGGAGGCCTTGATTTGAGTTCAAGATAAATGGGGAGAACTGAAGAGGATCAGAGGCACCATCCCACACACCCCCAGGACTAAAGGTGATTATAAAAGCTAAATTATTATAAAAAATGCACAGGCAAAGGAGAAAGAATCCAACCATAGAGAACTACTATGGGAATAGAGAAGACCTAGGTTCATCTTCAGAGGAGGATACTGAAGCAAAGAAACCCTCTTCTACTCCCAAGAGTAATGTCAAATGATCACCTACCCAAAAATAATTCATTGAAGAAATTAAAAAAGACTTTAAAAATCGAATGAGAGAGATGGAGGAAAAATTAAAAAGAAAAACAAGAATACAAGAAAAACAAGAAGATTATGGCAAGAAAGTCAACTAATTAGAAAAGGAAATCCAGAACCTTAAGGAAGAAAATGACGCCTTGAAAAATCAGAATTGGGCAAGGAGAAGCCAGCAAAGTTATAAGAGACAAAGAAATTATATGTGTGTGTGTGTATGTGTGTGTGTGTATATATATATATATATATATATATATATATATATATATATATAAAGAGAGAGAGAGAGAATGAAAAAATAGAAAAGAATGTGAAACATCTCATAAGAAAAACAATGGATCTAGAGAACAGATCAAGAAGAGAAAACACAAGAATAAATGGACTACCTGAAAGTTCTGATCAAAACAAGAATCTTGATTCAATAATATAAGAAATAATTAAAGGAAATTGTCCTGAAGCATTAGAACAAGATATAGAAAAAAAATCTACCAAATCTACCAATCACCACCTGAAAGAGATCCTAAAAGGAAAATGCACAGAAATATTATAGCTAAATTCTGAAACCCCCAGATTAAGGACAAAATATTACAAGCCACAAAAAAGGACAATCATATGTAAAAAGAATCATATATAAAATATGATGGTACCACAATTAGAATCACACAAGAGCTAGTGTTGGCAACACTAAAAGATCACAGGTCTTGGAACACTATGTATTGAAGAGCAAAAGAACTGGGCCTCCATCTGAAAATATCATACTCAGTAAAGCTCAGCATAATTTTGAATTCCAAAAAAAAAAAAAAATGGACATTTGATCAACTCTCAGACTTTCAAAACTATTAAAAAAAACCCTGAATTCAATAGGAGATTTGATGTACAAGATCCAAGAGAAATATAAGGTACATACTAATGACCAATTACAAGAGACTAAATAAAGATAGAATGTTTACCTTTCATGTATGGAAAATCTAAAACCTATGTCTAAGATTGTTACTAGTAATTAGGTAGCTCGTAAGAAATTTTGGGGTAGACCTGAGTATGATATGACTTCAAAAAGTAAAACTATTCAAGAAAAGCTAAAAGAGTAATTATCTCACACAAATGAGGTGCAAGAGGAAGAACCAATACAGAGGAATTAGAGGGAGGAGGGGGGCTGTTAGCTCTGGAAACCTACTTTTGTGGGGAATGGGTTTAAGAGGGGAAAATGCATATATACATACATATATATATATACACACACACACACACACACACACACACATATACACACACATATATACATATACACCTATATATACACCTATATATATATACATACATACATATACCTCTCTCTCTCTCTCTCTCTCTCTCTCTCTCTCTCTCTCTCTCTATATATATATATATATATATATATATATATATATATATATATATAAAGTCTTCTAAATTTAGAAGAGGGATAGGGAGGGAGGAGAATATAAAGGAGGAATATTTAGAGGGGAGAGTGAGAGAAGAGGTTAAAAGGGGGATATAGAAGGGCCTTTAGACTTAGGAGGATGGGAGGGTAAGGGAGGGAGCTTTAGAGGAGAAGGGAACAGAATAGGTCAAAGGGGTGTATAAAAGGTTGTTTAGATTTAGGGGAATGGGAGGATAAGGGAGGGACTGGTGGTTGGGAGTAGGTTAAGTAATAGGAGGGCAAAGGAGCAGGTAGAAGTAAAGTAGAGGAGTTAGGAGAGATAGGAAAAAAAGATATATGAACAAACATAAAAACAAGAATAGGAGTAGAATCCCTTAGGGAAAGTATATGTTTATATGTATATGTATATAGATATAGATATGTATATATGTATACCTATATGTATATATCAATACTTTATATAAATATATCCATGCTCAATTGTAGCCTTGGGGTGGGAGATGGGGTGGGGACGAAAGGGAAAAAAGAACAAAGTAAAAAGTATACAGCAGAGGACCTACAAGGTCCTACAAGGAAGCAAAGATGACAGCTTTCAACATAATATGCAATGTACTATATGTATATATATATATATAAAACATACAATATTTAGTATATAGGCTTTCTTGAAACAATAAGTTATTGCTATATATTCTAAATTCTCTCCTATGTTTTGTTGTGTACATTACATGGTTTTTTCTTTTTTCATTTTATATTTAAATTTATAATTTTCTTTTTCTTTTCTTATTGTGTATTTAAGTTTGAATATTTGTCTAAAGTAAATTAAAAAAATAAAGAGAATTGACCAAAAGGAAAAAGAGGCATAAAACTTCATTGAAGAAAAGAACTCCTTAAAAAATAGAATTAGCTAAATGGAAAAGAAGGTACAAAATCTCACAAAAGAAAACAATTTCTTAAAAAATAGAACTGGGCAAGACTTTGTGAGACATCAAAAAACAATAAACCAAAAATCTTTTAAATGAAGACAATGTGAAATATCTGATTGGAAAAACAACTGACCTGGAAAAGAGATCCAGGAGAGATAACTTAAAAATTATTGGACTACCTGAAAATGATGATCAAAAAAGAGCCTATGTATCATCATTCAACAAATTATCAAGGAAAATTGCCTTGATGTTTTAGAACCAGAATGTAAAATAAAAGTTGAAAGAATCTACTAGTCACCTCCTGAAAGAGATCACCAAATGAAAACTCTCAGAAACATTATAGATAAATGTCAAGGAGAAATTATTGCAAGCAACCAGAAAGAAACAATTCAAATATCATGGAGCCACAGTTAGAATAACACAAGATTTAGCAGGTTCTACATTAATCGATTGGAGGGTTTGGAATATGATAATCCAGAAGCCCAAAGAACTAGAATTACAACCAAGAATCACCTACCCAGCAAACCTTAGTATAATCCTTTAGGGGGAAAATGGACATTTAATAAACTTTCAAGGACTTTCAAGCATTCCTGAAATAAAGAACAAAGTTGAATAGAAATTTTGACTTTCAAATACAAAACTCAAGAGAAGTGTAAAAAGGTAAACAGAAAAGAGAAATCATAAGGATTTCAATAAGGTGAAATTGTTTACATTCCTATATGGGAAAATGACACTTGTAACTCCTAAACATTTTTTCATTACTAGGGTAGGTAAAAGGATTATACATAGGCAGAGGATACATGTTTGAGTTGAATATGATGGACTGATTATCCAAAAAAAAAAATACCTAAGAGGTGAGAATGAGGAATGTACTGGGAGAAGAGGAAGGGAAGCAGTGTAATGGGATAAATTTTCTTACATAAAAGAGGCATGAAAGAGCTTTTATAATAGAGGGAATGTGAGGAAGGTTGGTGGGGGGAGCGAGTGACCTCTACTGTCATTGGAATTGGCTCAAAAAAGGAATCACATACACATTCAATTAAGTATAGATATCTATCTTAACCTATGGGAAAGTAGAAAGGAAAGGGAATAAACAAAGGGTGTGTGTGATAAAAGGGAGTTTTGATTGGGTTACATAAAAGACAGATGCAAAACAATTTTGAGGATGGACAGGGAGAAAGGAGAGAGAGAGTAGGATAAATGGGGAAAAATAGAGTGGAGGGAAACACACAATTAATAATCATAACTATGAAAAAAATTTACAGCAGATTTTTCTGATAAAAACCTTATTTCTCAAGTGTATAGAAAAATGAGTCAAATTTGCAAAAATAAGAGCCATTCCTCAATTGATAAATGGTCAAAGGATATAAACAGACAAAGTACTGCATACTTCAGAGAAAGTAATCAAAACTGTAATAATCATATGAAAAAATGCTCTAAATCTCTATCGATTAAAGAAATGCAAATTAAAACAAATCTGTGCTACCTCATCATACCTATGAAATTGGCTAATATGACAGAAAAGGAAAATGACAAATGTTGAAGTTGATGTAAGAAAATTGAGACACTAATACACTAGCAGTGAAGTTGTATACCGATTCAACCATTCTGTAGAGCAATTTAGAACTATGCCTAAAGGACTATATAACCATGCATATCCTTTGACCAAGTAATACCACTACTAGGTCTATATCACAATTCAATGAAAAAAAAAGAAAAAGATCTATACATACAAAAAACATTTATAGCAGCTCTTTTAGTGGTGGCAAAGAGTTGGAAATTGTGGGAATGACCATCAACTGGGGAATGGCTGAACAAGTTGTTGTATGTGATTGTAATGGAATACTATTGTGCTATGATGATGAGCCAGATACTTTCAGAAAACCTGGAAAGACTTATATGAATTGATACAAAGTGGAATGAGAAAAACCAGGAGAACATTGTACACAGTTACAGCAATAAATTAAGATGATCAGCTGTGAATGACTTAGCTATTCTCAGCAATTCAATGATCCAAGATAATTCTGAAGGACTTATGATGAAAAATACTATCCATCTCTGGAGAAAGAGTTAAAGGAGTCTGAATGCAGACTGAAGCATACTTTTTCTTTACTTTCTTTTTTTCCTTATCTTTTGGTCTGTGTTTTCTTTCACAGCATAACTAATGTAGGAGTGTTACATGACTGCAAATGTATAACCTGTATCAAATTGCCTTCCCAATAAGGGAGCAAGGAAAAAAATTTGAAATCCAAAATTAAAAAAAAGATTGGTAAAAATTGTTTTACATATATTTGGGGAAAAATAAAATATTAAATCAAGGGGGAAAATGATAATCATGCCACCTTAAAAAAAAGATCCTTTTTTGCTTACTATGAAAATGAATTGAGTCAGAATAAAAGACAAGCTTAAGAATGCATAATCATTATTCTCCATCCATCTATCACATATTCTTATACCCCCCCACACACACACACATCTGTCAGCAGCAAATCCCCGTTACTTGAGTGTCGTATTTATCCAGGGATACCAGACATCTCAGGTCCAATATGCTAGTATTTAGTGCCTAGAACCTCTCCCAGATGAAGGCAGGTTGATAAGTCTTTAGTCACAGCTATCATACTATATTAGGAAGGCAGAATTTATGATTTCAAAGAGAATCTCATATGTGCCTAAAAGGTCCGGAACCGCAGGATATAAGGAATTCTCTAGGCAGAAGGCAGGAGAACTAAAGCATGTATTTACACTCCACAATAACAAGCCCACAAACCAGCGTCCCCATTTTGATATTTTCATCAAAAGCTTCCAGGCCCAATAAGTCCGCCTTATAAGAGTAACCAGGAGGCCACAGAGAAGCGAGATGGTATAAGGCAAAATCGTATACATGCTTCCCCTCTACGGTAAGAAGATTACCCACTAGCCTCTAGTCAGCTCTGCTACCGGCAGCTCAGCTTCGGCTGTAGGTGTCTCTGGCTCCAACTGGAAAAGGAAAGGAGGATCTTCAAGCTGTCCTCTCCCCTCTTAAAGAGTTTTTGACATCATCAAGCGCCGCCTGAACGACCAGGGCCGATTGGTTCTTGACTTGGCCCCTCCCCCAGCGTAGACCACGTTAACACACCTCCCCTCAGCCAGCGCCACGACTCATCACACAGGAAGCTCTGGTCCTGCCCCGGAAGAGCAAGCCCCAGCATCCAGGGAAGCTCAACGAGGCGAGCTGAGTCATTCAAAGAAAACAAAGTCCATTCTGGCTACACATACCCAAAACTAGGTTAAAGTCTTTTCTTTTATACCCTTATATTTGGCCAAAGAATGAAGCTTACTATTACCAGACAGCTTTCTAACTTAGGGTTAGACATTCTCAAGATCTTTTCTGGCTTAGCATGCAAATGGATTTGAAGAAAAAATAAAATTAAATAGTCATAGCCATTTTTCTCCACCAACCTAGCACATGCTAATGCCTTTGTCACCTATTACCTATTAGCAGAGAAGTGTCCTGGCATTGATAATAGGGAAAACCTCAATTTAGTGTCCACCAATCATCTTAGCTACACTTGGGTACAGTATCCATAGTGGCTAGAACATCTTCCAAATAAATTTTTATTAATAATTATCCTACATAGCTATGAAAAGCCAGGCCAAGGTCTCCTATTTTGGAATGAAATATTTTCTTTTCTATTCCAATGTGATCTCTAATTTTTTAAAAGTTTATGCTAATAAAACAAACTCTGGCAGTTACTATTGAGCTGGACTGTTCATAGAACTTTTTGTATGTCTAACTCTTTGCCCTTATCACATTCTACCTTGTAGAATATTTATTTGTGAGTAAGCTGTGTCTTCCATTATCATAGTACAAGCCTCTGGAAGGTATTTTTCATTTTTTTCCTCTTTATATCCTCATCATCTACCACAATGTTTTCCTTAATAAATGTTTAGTGAATTTATTTGTCACTTCATCACTGGAGAATGAAAGCTAATGGAATGAAGAAGGTAGAGAGAAGCCAGGAAGTTGGCTGAGCTTTCCCCAGTTTCCCTTAGAAACAATGTTAAATAAAGCCTCTGAATAGATTCTGGCCTGACAGAACTCACAGAAAGACAGGACTGAAACAATTTTCCAGCTTAAGATAATTTGGAAGGACTTCAGGAAAGGTTTGTCTCACTTGAGTAAAAGGAGAGTGCAGCCCAGAGCAGACGGTGTTTGGGCAAGTGTAGCAACAATTTTGCTAGCAGCTACTGTGTCTGTGTAAAACCAACAACAACCAGCATACAGAAGGGCAGCTAACACAGGTTCTTTGATCTGCTTTACTAAGGAAAGTAACTTTAAGGGGTTAACAATCTCACTTTAATCTCACTCATCTATAAAATAGGAGTGTATTGCAACAATTCAGCTAGCAGCTGCTGTGGGGGTGAAAAACCAACACAAGCCCAACAACAAGAATGCGGCAAGCAAGGGTTCTTTTGATCTGCTTTACTCCCAATTGTTATTACAAAATGGCATAGTCATGCAGGATCTGCAGATTAAAAGGAAAGTATGGAGTTTTGGGGTACTGAGATAGTGGTTGGATGTGTCCCAGTTATTGCGTTGCTCTTTGTACTTGTGGTGGCTGTGGTTCTTTGGACCCCCAGGAGCAATAGAGGCCTTAAGCAGAACAGGCAAGTAGCAGTGATGGGAGTAGTTTCCTGGGAGCCCAGAGCAAGGGGCCTGGGAGACAACCTCTCCTTCCCTCTCTCTACCCCTACTAGCACTGTGGAGGAGACAGGCCAGAGAAGAGGCTGTGGGAGGAAAACAAACAGAGGCTTGGGGAAGGTGTGGATGGTGGGAGCCAGGGCTTGAGTGGATTATTAGCCCAGCTCTAGACTGTGCTGAAAGGGTGACTGTTTTGAGATTGTATTGTATGTGGAGTTTTAAAACAGGATCAGAGAAATGCCTTTGTACAGACTTAAGTGAAAAATCAGAGAATGGCCTTTTGAGTAGATTTGGTGGGAGTGGAAGCTGCTGACATATTAACAGAGACAGAGGTGAAGACTGCTTGCATGAGAACTTCAGAAAGGTGAAAGCATTGAGCTGCCCTTGAGCTGACTCTGATGAGGTGAGACTATAAGCAGGTGGTAGCTGCCAACATATTGACTGCCTTCGTGAGAACTTTGGAAAGGTGAGAGCCATGAGCTGCCTTGAAGCAGACTTTGGTGAGGTGAGCACAAAAGTGGAGAATCACCTACATCCAGAAGGCAGAAGCTAGGAGAGGCCAGCTGGAGCTGGATGACCATGAACCCAGGAGCTTGGAATTCAGCCCTGGGGCAAGATGGAAAGTTTGCAGCAAGGCGCTGAGTGTGCCTTTTTGCAGCCTTCTCCAGGACTGTTTGGGACCCAGGAGGGAGGGGTGGATTTGTCTGTGCTGGGGTGGGGGAAGTAGATTTGAAGAAAAGATAAAATGAAATAGTCATAGCCATTTTTCTCCCAGGGACTCCACCCTGTTGGCTTTATTGCCCAGCCATCCCTCAGGACTTGGAAGCAGGGGCTGGAACAGTGTGGGTAGAACAGACCCCCAAGAGAACTTTATTTGGACTTTTTTGTTTGCTTTGGGACTTTATTAATTAAAGCATGCCTGTGCCTAGGGTACTGGGAGCCTGCAACGTCAGTGTGAGAAGGACACACCCTCAAAAAGGACTTTACTTGGACACTCTGTATTGACTAAAGAGATTGACTTGCTTTAACCTAGGGGTAGACCATGTTTATATTGTAACCAAGTATTTTGGGGAATGACACTTAATGATATGTTTTGTTTTGTTGTGAATATGTTTTAGTTCCCTGGTTGATTGGATCACAATGTATAATGCTTTTATTTGTTCCATGATCCATGGTTATTTAGATTATGTAAAGCCAAGTATCCAGGAAGGGGTGGAGATGTATCAGTAATTAAGATGGGACTTTTTTTTTTATTGTTTTCTCTTTTAGCACTTATTTAATCAAGTGCCCTTGAAGAGTCTGGCCTTTGTTTCTTTGACTAGATCAGGAGTCATTGACATATATAGTGGTACTGGGGATTAAGTTTCCCACACACTAAATGGGATTTTTCACTATTCTTTGTTTGAGTGCTTTTCAGCACTGAGGTAATCAAGTGCCCCAGGGCCCTGATATGGGTATATAGAGCCAAGGTTGACTTTTGATTTTTGGGGCTCTCACTGGAAGAGTGGCACTTGACTCTGGGAAAGGCTGAAAATGAGTAAGAAATAGAAAAGGCTCTGACCACAAAAAGCTACTCTGGTGACAAGGAAGATCAAAACATGAACTCAGAAGAGGACAACAATGTCAAAGGGCTTATATGTGAAGCCTCAGAGGGGAATATGAATTTGTCTTAAGCCCAGAAAGTCTTCTTGGAAGAGCTCAAAAAGGAGTTTAAAAATCAGATAATAGAAGAAAAATTGGGAAAAGAAATGAGAGTTATGCAGGAGAATTATGAAAAAAGAGTCAACAGCTTGGAAAAGGAAGCACAAAAACTGACTGACAAAAACAACTCCTTAAAAAAATAGAATTGGCCAAATGGGGGAAAAAACATCCACCAAAGAAAACAACTCCTTTAAAAGTAGAATTGACCGAATGGAAAAGGAGGCACAAAAGCTAACTGAAGAAAATAATTACTTAAAAATTAGAATTGGGCAAGTGGAAGCTAATGACATTGTGAGACATCAAAAATCAGTCAAACAAAATCAAAAGAATGAAAAAGTAGAAGAAAATGTAAAATAACTCATTGGAAAAACAAGTGACCTGGGAAGTAAATCCCAGAGAAATAATTTAAGAATTCTTGGACTACCTGAAGGCCATGATAAAGAAAAGAGCCTGGGCATCATCTTTCAAGAAATTATCAAGAAAACTGCCCTGATATCCTAGAACCAGAGAACAAAATGGTCATTGAAAGAATCCATCAATCACCTCATGAAAGAGATCCCGAAGTGAAAACTCCAAGGAATATTGTAACCAAATTCCAGAATTATCTGGTCAAGGAGAAAATACTGCAAGCAGCCAGAAAGAAGCAATTCAAATGTCAAGGAGCTGCAGTCAGGATTATATAGGACTTAGCAGCTTCTACACTAAAAGATCAGAGGGCTTGGAATATGATATTTCAGAAGGGAAAGGAGGTTGGATTACAACCGAAAGTCAACTACCCAGCAAAACTGAGCATATTTTTTTCAGTGTAAAAGATGCATATTCCATGAAATAAGGGACTTTCAAATTTTCATGACGAAAATACCAGAACTGAACAGAAAATTTGATCTTCAAGTGCACGATTCAAGAAAAGCATAAAAATGGTAAACAGGAAAGAAGAAAAAAACATGTTATTCAATAAGATTAAACTATTTACATCACTAAATGGGGTGGTGATACTTACAACTCTTGGGAGCTATATCTCTGTTAGGGCAGTTAGAAGGAATATGCATAGACAGAGCATATAGGTATAAGTTGACTTGATATGATGATATAAAAAAATTAAGGGGTGGAAAAAAAAGATTGTACTGGGAGAAGAGGAAAGGGAGAGGTAGAATAGAGTAAATTACATCACATGAAGAGGCACAAAAGACCTATCATATAGTGTGGAAGAAGGGTGTGCATGTGAGCATTGTTTGAACTTTACATCAGATTTGTCTCAAAAAGAGAATAAAATAAACATTCATTTGAGTATAGAAATTTATCTTACCCTATAGGGAAGTAGGAGGGGAAAGGGGAAAGAAAAAGAAAAGGGGGCAGATAGAAGGGAGGACAGAAGCAGGAGGGGAAAGGGGAAAGAAAAGGGGGGCTGATAGAAGGGAGGGCAGACTAAGGGAGGTCAAGGTCAGAAACAAAACACTGGTGAGGAGGAGCAGGGAAAAGGGAGACAGAAAAGTATAAATGGGGGAGGGGGGAAATAGGATGGAGGAAAACACACAGTTAGTAATCATAACTGGGAATGTGAATGGGATGAAATTTCCCATAAAATGGAAGTGGATAGTAGAGTGGAGTAAAAACTAGAATCCTACAACATATTGATCCAAGAAAACCATTTGAATCAGAGAGATACACACAAAGTAAAGGTAAAAGGCTAGAGAAGAATAAATTATGCTTTGGCTAAATTTAAAAAAAAGCAGGGTTAGCAATTGTGATCTCAGACAAAGCAAAAACAAAAATAGATCTAATTAAAATAGATAAGGAAGGAAACTACATCTTGCTAAAAGGTACCACAGACAATGCAGTAATATCAATACTAAACATATATGCACCAAGTGGTATAGCATCCACATTCTTGGAGAAGTTAAGTGAGTGTGCAAAACAGTAAAACTATACTAGTGGGGACCTCAACCTCCGCCTCTCATAACTAGATAAATCTAACCACAAAATAAACAAGAAAGAATCTTAAGGAGGCAAATAAAATTTTAGAAAAGTTAGATATGATACACCTCTGAAGAAAATTGAATGGGGATAGAAAGGAACATACCTTTTTCTCAGTAGTACAGGGCACCTACACAAAAACTGACAATGCATTAAAAACCTCACAATTAAATGCAGAAAGGTGGAAATAGTAAGTGTATCCTTTTCAGATCATGAGGCAATGAAAATTACATGTAATAAAGAGCCATTGAAAGATAGGCTAAAAACTAATTGGAAACTAAACAATCTAATCCTAAAGAATGAGGGAGTCAAACAATAAATCATAAAACATCAATAATTTCATCAAAGAGAATGACAATAATGAGACAACATACCAAAACGTATGGGATGCAGCCAAAGCAGTGATTAGGGGACATTTCATATCTCTAAATGCTTACATGAATAAAATAGAGAAAAAGAAGATCAGTGAATTGTACATGCAACTAAAAAAGCTAGAAAAAGAACAAATTAAAAATCCCCAATTAAATGCTAAATTATACATTCCGAAAATCAAAGGAGAGATTAATAAAATTGAAAGTAAGAAAGCTATTGGAGTAAAAATAAAATTTTTAATGAAAAAACAATACAATAGATAAACTTTTGGTTAATTTGATTTAAAAAAAGAAGAAAACCAATTACTAGTATCAAAAAATGAAAAGGGTGAATTCACCATCAATGAAGAGGAAATTAAAGTGAGAACTAGGAACTATTTTTCCCAACTGTATACCAGTAAATATGAGAATCTGAGTGAAAGTTGGATGAATTGTTGAATATTTACAGAAATATAAATTGCCCAGACTAACAGAAGAGGAAATAAAATACTTAGCTCCATTTTAGAAAAAGAAATTGAACAAGCCATAAATGAACTCTCTAAGAAAAAACCTCAGAGGCCAGATGGATATATATGTGAATTCTACCAAACAATTAAAGAACAATTAATTACAATATTATGTAAACTATTTGGTAAAATGGATGAAGGAGTTCTAAGAAATTCCTTTTATGACAGAAATATGGTGCTGATACCTAAACCAGGAAGAGCCAAAAAAGAGAAAGGAAATTATAAATCAATTTCCCTAATGAATATTGATGCAGAGTTTTTAAATAAAATATTAGCAAAGAGATTACAGCAATTTATCATGAGGATAATATACTATGACAAAGTGGAATTTATACCAGGAATGCAAGGCTGGTTCAATACTAGGGAAAACTACTAGCATAATTGACCATATCAATAACAAAACTAACAGAAATCATTTGATTATCTCAATAGATGCAGAAAAAGTTTTTGACAAAAACAGTACCCATTTCTATACCAGAAAGCATAGGAATAAATGGAGTTTTCCTTAAAATGATTAGTAGTACCTATTTAAAACCATCATCAAGCATTATATGTAATGGTGATAGTCTAGAAGACTTCCCAATAAGATTGGGGTAAAACAAGGATACCCATTATCACCACTATTACTCAGTATTGTACTTTAGCAATAAGAAAAGAAAAAGTAGTTGAAGAAATTAGGAGAGGCAATGAGGAAACAAAACTACTACTCTTTGCAGATGATATGATGGTTTACTTAGAGATTCCTAGAGAAACAAGTAAAAACTTCTTGAAACAATTAACAACTTTACCAAATTTGCCAGATATAAAATAAACCTAAATAAATCAATTGCATTTCTATATATTACCAACAAAGCCCAGCAGCAAGAGATAGAAAGAGAAATTCCATTTAAAATAACTGTAGACAATATAAAATATTTGGGAGTCTACCTGCCAAAACAAACTCAGGAACTATATGAACACAATTATAAAATACTTCACACAAATGAAATCAGACCTAAAAAACTTGGGAAAATAGCAATTGCTCATGAGTAGGCTGAACTAATATAATAAAAATGGCACTCTACCTAAATTAATTTACTTAATTAGTGTCATACCAATCAAACTACCAACAATATTTTATAGAGCTAGAAAAAATAACAAAATTCACCTGGAAGAACAGAAAATCCAGAATATAAAGGGAATTAATGAAAAAAAAAAAAGCAAAGGAAGGTAGACTAGCTGTAGCAGATATAAAACTATATTATAAAGTGGCAATCATCAAAACTACTTGGAACTGGCTAAGAAATAGAGTGGTGGATCAGTGGAATAGATTAGTTACACAAGACACAGTCATAAATGACTATAGTAATTTCTTGTTTGATAAACCCAAAGACTCCAACTTCTGGGATAAGAACTACCTATTTGACAAAAACTGCCAGAAAAACTGGAAAATAGTATAGCAGAAACTAGGCAAGAAGTAGCATCTCACACCCTATACCAAGATAAGGTGGAAATGAGTACATTATTTGAACATAAAGGATGATACCATAAGCAAATTAGGAAAGTAAGGAATAGTATACCTGACAGATTTATGGAGAAGGGAAGAATTTATGACCAAACAAGAAATAGAGAACATTACGAAATGCAAAATGGATCATTTTTGTTACATTAAATTAAAAAGTTTTTGCACAAAAAAAAGCAATGCAACCAAGATTAGAAGGAAAGCAGAAATCTGGGAAACAATCTTTAGAGCAAGTGTCTTTGATAAAGTCTCATTTCTCAAATATATAGAGAACTGAATCAAATTTATAAGAATACAAGTTATTCTCCAATTGATAAATGGCCAAAGGATATGAATAGGCAGCTTTCCGATGAAGAAATTAAAGCTCTCTATAGTCATATGAAAATATGCTCTAAATCACTATTGATTAGAGAAATGCAAATTCAAATAACTCTGAGGTACTGCCTCATACGAGAAGATGTGGGAAATTTGGAGCACTGATGCATTGTGGGTGAAGTTGTGAACTGATCCAATCATTCTGAAAAGCAATTTGGAACTATGCCCAAGGGTTATAAAGCTGTGCATACCCTTTGATCCAGCAATACCTCTACTAGGTCTGTATCCCAAAGAGATCACAAAAAGGGAAAAGAACCCACATATACGAAAATATATATAGCGACTCTTTTTGTGGTGCCCAAGAATTGGAAATTGAGGAGATGCCTATCAACTGGAGATTGCTGAACAAGTTGTGATATATAAATGTAATGGAATATTATTGTGCAATAAGAAATGGTGGGCAGGCAGATTTCAGAAAAACCTGGAAAGACTTACACAAACTGATCTGAGTAAAGTGAGCATAATCAGGAGAACAATGCATATAGTACCAGCAACCTTGTGTGGTGATCAACAATAATAGACTTAGTTCTTCTCAGCAATACCATGATCCAAGACAATTTCAAAAGACTTATGATGGAAAATGATATTCACATGCAGAGAAAGAGTTATGGAGTCTGAATACAGATTGAAGCATACTATTTTCCCTTTTTTTGTTTTTTTTTTCTTTCTCTTGGTTTTTCCCTTTTGTTTTGATTCTTCTTTCACAACATGACTAATGTAGAAATGTGTTTATGATGATTGTACATATATAAGCTCTATCAGTTTGCTAGCTGTCTTGGGAAGAGGGAAGGCATGGGAGGGAAGGAGAAAAATTCGGAACTCAAAATCTTACAAAAATGAATGTTGAAAACTACATACAATTGGAAAAAATAAAATACTATTAAATGTTAAAAGAAAATGAAAACTAATGGAATGTTTTGAGAGATGGGGTAACATCTGAAACATTGAGGTAAGAAAGATGTCTTATTAGCAATGTTTCAAGGAGTATATAGTAGGTTCCTATTTAAATACAGTTGGTAGGGATGCAGGAAAGAGAAGACATGGTGCTTCAGACAAAGATAGAAAAGGAATATTCATCCACTGGTACTTAACAACACTGGGAGCCTGGTATCTACAAGGGAACACACGATTCTGGGAGCAATAGAGTAATCTGAGTATTCCAGAAGGCAGACAAAGATAACAGTAAAGAGGGACTGAGACTCCCCCCCAGCAGCTTTAGCAAATAGATACATCCTTTGTGTTAGGAAAACAACTCAAAGAACATATCCTAGGGACATTATCATCTTCATAAACCAAGGAGAACTTGATCTGAGTATCATTATTATTATTATTATTGATTTCCTGATAAGAAAAAAACCTTATGCATTTGTTTCAGTGAAAACAAACTTCACTAAGAATTATAAATGTAGGCATCAAATGTTTTTATTTTGACACCTCATTAGTTTATTGCAAGTAGGATCAAGAAAGGAGCACAACAAGTGAGATGATGGTTGAGAAAGGAGTTTTGTGCTTTTGCTGACTGGCATGCAAGTCCTACCTCCCCAAGCACAGATTGCCACCTATTCATTTAGTCTTATCCTATGCAATTCCCTCCCCCAACCCATGTTCCTCTATGTATTCTTTGTAGATCTATCTATGCACTTGAGGACTTCCTGTGGTTTTTTTAATTATTTTGTAGATGCCCATGTAACACCAGCATTAAATTGAAGTATCTTCAACATGAAGCACAGTGCCTAGCTGTTCAGCTAGGTGTGGCCTTTTGACTGAGTCTAAGTTTTACAGAGCAAATACTTTTATTAAGAGGATTTGTTCTGTGAAGTTTGGATTCAGTCAAAGGGCTGCACTTGAGGACATAAAGGGCCACATGTGGCCTCCAAGCTGCAGGTTTCCCACCCCTGCTAGCGCATAATAAGTTCTTCATAAACATATTATCATCATTTGAATATAAGGTGGGAGTATGGTAGGATTGGTAAAGGAATACGAAAATGATTTCTTTTGTTGACCAATACCCTTCCAATGGAAATCAGTAGGGTAGGCTCTAGCCTTAACTTATATCTCTCTTCATTGATCTTTGGCAACTGGGTCAGTATATGAGAACTGTAATTACGCTTAAAAAATATGAAATGTACTAAAAAAAAAGTCAGTTATTGATATTAATTCCATTACAAGAATAACTAAAGTCAGATATGGACATTTTGCTGGAAGTATTCAATAATGGACCATATCTTACAACTGAATGAAAGATAGAGGGAATACAAGATCCTACTATAATTATTATTTGCTGATTATGAAAAAGCATTTGATTTGAAAAAGGAAAACACCATTGTAAAGGCTCTTAACACTGGGCAATGGCCATCTCAACCCTAACCTGAGGCAAAAGAGTAATGATGATAATGATTATAGCTAGCACTTCCTAAGGCCAATCTGTAAGTGAAAGATCTTTCCAGCCCATTGAATAGGCCTCAGGTGGGGCCAACAAAGGGAGGCCTGATTAGAAGCAGGCCCACACCCTTTCACTAACTAGATCTGAGGCCCCAGTTCCCACACCTTTTTGCTAAGTAGGCTCTGAGGGCCTTATATACCTGAATAGGTATATAAATTCAGAAGTTAGTGTTTTGCCTCTAAGCAAGCCATTGAAGCAGTCCCCCACCTTTAAAAACCTGGATGTTGGTGCTTCTCTAGTAACTATGTATTGTGATTTGGTTAGACAGAAATGTTGATCTATTTATATTGTCTGTTTGTAATTTCTGTTTGTATTTGCTCTGAAGTTCAGGGTGCTGACTTTTCCCCCTGAACTAAGTGGATGGTTTAATTAAAGTAAGATTGTTAACCCCTTAAAGTTGCTTTCCTTAGAAAAGCAGATCAAAGAACCTGTGCTGGCAGCCTTTCTGTGTGCTGGTGCTATTGGTCTTACACAGCCACAGTAGTGGCAAGCAACATTGTTGTTACACACTTAACTAGTACTTTACAGACTGCAAAGCATTTCACAAATCTTATGTCATTTCATCCTCACAACAATCCTGGGAGGTAAATATTTGTATAATTCCCATTATACAGATGAAGAAGCTGAGGCAGAGTGACCTGCCTAGGGTCACCAAAAGTGTTGGTCACTGAGAGAGAGTAGATCCAGATGAAATGAAAGTTCAGTTGAAGATATTCTTTTGAATTTTGAAGTTCTCTAGATGCTAACGTTTGTAAATGACGTGTTGGTCATATTAAACCCTGGGGCATTAGAGAGGCTGCTTGAAGAAATACATAACCACTCAAAAAAGTATTTGGTTTGTTCATCTATCCAGGAGAGACCATTTGGAAGTAAAATGTTTATTGCCTGTATTATTACATGCCTTTGGATGGACACCCTATAAAACTTGTTTATCTGTATTGTATATCCAGGATATACAATACAGATGGACAACAAGCTGGGCCCCGAGTTGCACAGTAGGAAAGTTGTCTAGATTACTTTAGTAAATTGCAAAGCTCCTTTATTGACCCCAACCTTTTCCTAGAAACAAAGGCCCATCTTTCAATATTAATATCCTACTGATGTCGCTGTATGGCAGCAAAACATGGAGTCCTACAGTCTTTTAAAAATTGAAAATTAACATTGAACAGAGGCAGGGAAGAGGCTCATGGTGGCTGTGAGAAGACTATAACATTTGAAGAAAGGTAAAAGAGATGTCATTTAAGAAACATAAACTAGGAAGAAAAGATAAGCTGCTGTTCAGTCATTTTTTCAGTTGGGTCCTGCTCTTCTTGACCTCATTTGGGGTTTTCTTGACAAAGATACTTGAGTGGTTTGCCATTTCTGTCTCCAGTTCATTTTACAGATGAGGAAATTGAGGCAAACAGGGTGAAGTGACTTGCCCAGGGTCACATAACTAGCAAGTTTCTGAGACCAGATTTGAACTCAGGAAGATGAGTCTTCCTGACTCCACTTTATCCACTGCACCACCTAATTGCCCCAATGTAAGAAATGCAAGATGGAAAGAAAAGATAAGCTGGTCACCTGAAAAGGATGAAAGATGATAGGTATGCTTCCCTGCTACTCCCACAGTACTAGGAGAAAATAAAGAAGGCTTCCAGCACATTTGGGCTTATCCCCTACAACAAACTTATGGGAAGACAAGAACAAAAGTTGCAAAAGGTGGTCAGGCATGTTTGAGTTGTGGTCTGAATTATCGTATGGAGCTTTCAGATCTATGAGATAACAAATCCCTTGTGAGAATTTGGGTGTGGGCCCAGTGACTAGTAGTGTTTCCTGTATGAAATCCACCCCACCCCCACCATCACACAAGCAAAAAATAAGTACAAGTAAGTTAATTAGCAGCAGCTAGGTGCTATGGTGGATAGAGTGCTGGGCCTGAAGTCAGGAAAACCTGAGTTCAAATCCAGCCTCAGGCACTTACTATGTGACACTGAGCAAAGCACTTAACCTCTCCCTGTCTCAGTTTCCTCAATTAAAAAATAGGGATAATAATAGCATCTGTTTCCCAAGGTTGATGTGAGGATCAAATGAAATAATCCATGCAAAGCACTTAGCGTGGTGCCTCATGCCTGGAGCATAGCAGGATAGTAGGAATTTAATAAATACGTGTTCCTTCCTTCACACCTCCCTTCATCAGAAGTCTGGGAGCTAAAGGTCAGAGAAGCTGATGAAGATCTGCTAAGGTTTAGGGAAGTTAACTTCATCAGAGGGGAGAATACCTACTCAGATGAAAGAACAGATCTTTTGATGTTTGAAGTAAAAAATAGAAAACTTCATCTCTACTTGAGATTTAATACTTTCATGGGCCTATGATCTCAGTGGTTTGAGTCCTTTCTTTATGCATGAATTGATGGTGGTGTAGTGTTGGAGAAAGGGACACAGAGTCTAAAAATTATACAGTTATAAACCATCTAGCTTTATGAAAAAGCTTCATTCATTGACCAATGAGTAGAGCTATTTCTAGAGAAAATGTACCATATTGATTTTTTGCATTTTTGTTATAAATGAAACTGGAAGACAGAAGGAAGTAGCGTCAAATGGAAGGATGTCTCAAAGGTAAAATCTTAAAGAGACAAAACAGTTGGTAGAATTGGTTTGATCTTGTATCTAAAGGCAATAGTAAACTTCATTTTATGAGACAAGTTTGATAGCCTCATGTTGTAATGTTCAAGATAAGTATTTGAAAAAAAGACTGACATGATCATAATTGCAGCTGACATGTCTTGCAGAGGATGAAATCATAGAAACTCTACAAAGAACTCCATAAAGCCCTTCGAATGGCTACAAAGCAAAAGTAGGTATAGTTAAGGTTGGCAATTTTTACAATGGAAAATACAGTTCTAAATTGAGGAATGAGAAAGACCAGAGGCTTGTAGGTGACAAAGTAGCCACATGTTTATATACCATGAATATTTTCTTTGAGAAAAGACTTGGAAGATGCTGGACATGTCGAATAACAAATAACATCACAGAAATGAAATCGATTTTAATATAATAGACACCTTTCGGTCTGTTTTTCAGAGTGGGAGTGATTGTGGCTCACAAGACAAATTCAGCTCAGTGGATTGGAGTGGGGGAGGGCAGATCTAAGGTATGGCCACTGCTGGACTTATTTGTGATGGATTGAAGATATAAGTAATGGGATTTGAAAAGGCTGAAAAACTGAGTGGCCGGGGTATTGGAAGGGAACAAATATGGAAGTAGAGAACACTCTGAGCAAGATTCTGAACTTATTCAGGACAGAGGAAAGTAATTTTGCGCTAAGTAGATGATGACTATAAGGATCAATTTAGGATGGAGTGAGCTACAGAGGTTGTTGAATGACAGTAGCAGAGAGAGGGAGTGAGAGTGGCACTGGGAAACAGAGAATATGGTAACTCCTGTTGTTCTGGTATGCACCCAATGTAGATTTGAATATGGGGTATTTGGGGAGAAAGTTAAGTTTCAGTGAACACCAGAAGATGAAAAGAATGTGAGAGGAAGAGACCTAGGATCATAATAGCGTATATTTAGAGCTGGGAAGGATCTTAAAAATCAGCTAGTGGAACACCATCTTTCTGTAGATGAGAAAAATGAGATCCAAAGAAGTAGTGATTTATCTAAGAACATAGAATTAGTCTGAGGTAGAGCCATGATTTGGACTCAAATCATCTAACTTAAATCCAGTTAACTTTTTACAGAACAATAATAGAAGAGGGATCCAGAGATCACAGTGAAAATTGAAGGGGGTGGGGAGAGTGAGGGAGGGAGAGAGAGAAAGAGAGAGAGAGAGAGAGAGAGAGAGAGAGAGAGAGGAACTGAAGTGGGTAGGGAATTCCACTTTATTCTTGAAAGAAGCCTGAGAGATGAGCTTTATAGTCCACAGGATTCTTGGGGCAGAGGAGGGGGCAGGACAGCATCACAGGGCCTGATGAAGGAGCAGAGGAGAGAGTAAACTAGTCAGATGGCTAGGAAGCCCACTTCCTGGGGAGGGAAAAGAATCATATCTTTTGGGATGTAGTCGTATGGGGCAAAGCCCCAGCCATTCCATGCTAGTTTGGCTCTGTAAATAGACAGGAAATAACTTGTTAATGATGTGGGAGTCATACCTGGATCAGCTATCTCTTTGCAGTTAGCTGCACAGATTATTGATTTGTTAGAACAAAGTTCAAAATTAATACAGACCTAAAAGCAAGAATTAACATGAGAAAAGGCATACAATGAAAACAGGCCCAATCTGACTAATTCAAATAAGTTGTTAACACTGAAAAATGTGAAATATATGGAGGAAAGGACATTAACACTGACTGTAACAATTTCATAAATAAGATAAATTGATGTAAATCATAATGAGACCAAAAGAGCCTAAAAGCTGCCTTATTCAGCAAATATTCGATCTCCTTGACAAGTGGAGAGTTATAGCAGCAAAGGATAGCACTAGTTTATGACAGAAATTTTTAAGAATTTCAGAGAAGGATGGTAGCAAACTATTAGTAGCATTATGTTGTAAAACAGCAAGAAGCATTGGAAGGAAGATAAGTTTAAAGAGAGCTTGGTAAGAAGTCCAACTAAGCAATGTCATCTAAGAGTCATTTAAGAATGAAACTGGAAGGATCACACAAACTGGTAGAACATACAAAAGGCATACAAAGATATTTATAATAAACTTCTCCATCAAGGATAGTGGAGTTACAACATGTAAATTCCATTGCATCTCTAGCTCATAGCAGTGCCTTGTTCGTAGGAAATAACAAATACTTGTTTACTGACTGATTGATAACAAAGAAGACAACATGAGAAAAGCTAGAGCAAATATGTACAGGGAATGAGGTAGCGACCAGGTACCTGACGAAAGGGGCAACATTTTTAGTTCATTGAGGGATTGATTCATCAAGTATCTGAACAGAAAGATCTCAAAGTTATGGACAAAACTTAGATTTTATCTTACCCCCCTCTTAAAAAAGGTTACTGAGAAGACAGCAATAATTTTAAATCCACATGTTTAGTTTTCCTTCTTTATAAAGTGTTCATGAAAATAGTCAACATATAACAAGAGAAAGAGAGCAGTGTGAGATGTAGAATAGATAATTTTGATTACATTAAATCAAAAAGGATTTGAACAAATAAAACCAATGTAGCCAAAATTAGAAGGGAAGAACAAAATTGGGAAAAATTTATAGACAATTTCTCAGACAAAAGTTTCATCTCTCAAATACATGGAGAACTTTGTCAAATTTATAACAATATGAGTCATTGCCCAATTGAAAAATGGTTAATAGACATGAACAAGCAGTTTTTCAGTGAAGAAATCAAAACTATGTGTAGTGATATAAAAATTCTCTAAATAATTATTGATTAAAGAAATGCAAATTAAAACAACTTTGAGATATTATTTCACACCTATAAGATTGGCAAAAATGATAGAAGAGGAAAATATGACTATTGGAGGGCATGTCAAAAATGGTGCATTAATACACTGTTGGTGGAATTGTGAATGGATTCAACCATTTTGGGGAACAATCTACAAGTATGCTCAAGGAGTTATACAATTGTGTATACTCTTTGATCCAGCAAAACCACCATTATGTCTGTGATCAGAGAAAAATGAAAAGAACCTATATGTTCTAAAAATATTTATAGCAATTCTCCTTGTGGTGGCAAAAAACTAGAAATTGAGGGGATGCCCATCAATTAAGGAATGGCTAAACAAGTTGTGGCATATGATTGTGATGGAATACTACTGTGCTATAAGAAATGATGAACTGGTTGAGTTTAGAAAAACATGGAAAAATTTGCATGAAATAATGGAAAGTGAAATGAGCAGAGCCAAGAGAACATTGTTTACAGTAACAGCAATATTTCTTGAAGATAAGCGAAAACAACCAAGTTATTCTAAGTATTATAAATACTCAAATCAACTACAGAGGACCTATAAAGGAAGATGCTATTCACTTCCAGAGAAAGAACTGATAGAATATCAGTTATAGAAGTTATATATATATATATAATATAGAAGTATATATAGCATAGTTTTATATATATATTTAAAAATCAATATCAAATGGTGGCCTTCTTAAATGCGGGGTGGGGAGGGAGGGAAGGAGACAGTTCAGAACTTAAAATGTAACAAAAATTTAACTTAATTTAAAAAAGAAAATTTGAAAAGGACAAAAGTAAACTAGAAGGATAATTAACGATTATGGACCACTAATAACATAGTTGATACATTCATTAATAGTGTCCTTGTTTCAGAAAAACCTGGGTAGACTCATATGTACTAATGCACAGTCAAGTGAGCAGAATCAAGAGAACATTGTACATAGTAACAGCAATACTACAATGATGATCAATTATGAAAGACTTAGCTACTCTCATCAATACAATGATCCAAGACAGCTCCTAAGGACTCATGATGAAAAAATGCTATCCACTTCCAGAGAAAGAGAACTGATGAATTCTAAGTGCAGATAAAAGCATAGTATTTTCTACTTTATTTTTCTTGTTTTTTTTTTTTTGTCACATGGCTAATATAGAGATGTGTGTGCATGAGTACACATGTGTAATGGGTATCACTGCCTTAGCAACGGGTTGGGGAGGGGCTGGAGAGTGAGAGTGAACTAATACTCCAAATTTCATAAATGGACCTTAAAATAAATAACGAAACAAAACAGTAACCTTGTTGAGGACGTTAGAAGACAACAGACAGCCTCTCACAAATAATCTTCCACAATAGATCACATATTTACTGTGCTACAATTGTCTGAAAATCAGCAAATACAATACCCCACTGTATTTCTTGTTTCTCGTGGTGAGAGCAATATTCTATCCTATGCTCCATTCAATTAAGCTATTTTTTTTCTTAATAGGTATTAAAATTATCCTCAAGAAACTAAAAGCTGAGGCTATTGACATCACTTCCTGGTGCCCTGACAAGAAAAGTGCCAGACATGTTCTGATGCTTTGCAGTCTATAATGGGCAACTTAGGTAAGGGATCTTTGCTTAGTTGAATCCACTGTCCTCAGTGCATGTTATTGTTTAAAATCCTTCTCCAGCTATGGCTGAGTAAGTCACCTTTTGTTAACCATTGAATGACCTATAAATGGCTCATTTGGTTCCAATATTAAATGCTAACTAACAGGGGACTTGCCTGAATTAGTACCATGCTAGAACATTTATTGATTATTAAAAGTCATTTGATTTGTTAGCGTTAAACACCATCTTAAAGTCCTCATTCAATTATTTCCATTGCACATACATGTGTTCCTTTGTACAAATATATGCTTTTCCTTGAGAAATACAGCAACAGAAGTAATATTAGCAACCCTCTGGTTATTAAAATTAAGCAAGGCATAAAAAAGGAATTCATGTCCTCACCAAATCTGTCATGAAGGTAACTCAGTGTATAGTCCAAGTCAAAGAAGAATTCTCTGGTGAAGTCTTCTAGATCAGGAGTTCTTCATTGCTTCTGTGTGTGTGTGTGTGTGTGTGTGTGTGTGTGTGTACATGTGTATGTATGTATGATGGACTTTTTGGCAGTCTGGTGAAGCCTATGAAGCCCTTGCAAGAATAAGTTTTTAAATTTATTGAAAGAAATTCTAATTTAAAGTTGGAGGTTATTGAAAAAGAGAAGTAATTTTTTTTCTCCGTTCAAGTTCATAGACTTCCTCAAATGTATACATGCACCTCAAGTTAAGAACCCCTGCACTGTATGTTCTAATTTGCAGAGGACATTTTATTGATTACATCAATCTCTAGAACATTTCAGAGACCTCTAAATGAAATCAATCATCATTCAAAAGAGTTTGTTCTAACAATCCATGTGGGAAAAGCCAAGTAGATGAAAACTTAGTATTATCTAGATGATATGTAGTTGGAAGTTTGTGTCTCACTTTACAAATCTGGAACATACGTTGCAAATGAAAAGTTGAGCTGGATCTTGAATTAAACAGGTGGTTAAGACTGGGTCAGATTATCTTCAGGAAATTTCAAAGCTATTTTAATGATTCCAAGCTTATCTGTGAAATAACAAACAATCTTTTATTTTTTTTAAATACCTCTATTTTTTCTGGTGATAGTGAATTATTGCAAGTCATGGAATACTATGGTCTCCAAATAATTCAAGTTGAGGACCACCCAATGGGTAAAGGAGGAGCTCATGGTGGGTATGATCTGAATGCAACACATTACAAAGAATTATACAGTAGTACAAAGGATGTCATCAAATAAATGAATGACAATTTAAAAAGCTGATCACATAGTGAGAGCAAGGGATAATTAGTGGCAGTTCATATGATCTTTAGGCATCTGTAAAATTTAAAGGGATTGCGAAAAAAAGTCCTCATCTGACTGGATAGGCCACTGCCCCTTGGTGAGCTTTTGGGAAGACATAAACAAAAGTCACAAAGTATGTACAGGTATGAAGGGGTTGCAATCTAAATCATTGAAGGGAATATCCATCTTATAAGATCACAGATCAATTGGACTTTCGAAGCAATATATTTTTGTACTCTATCTAGCACCTACTGGCTCACTTCTTAGACTACTCATGATAGACATGTGGTAGTGTTTTGAATTAACAATTAACCTATCTTATCTTTCATTTTCTGATCCCAAGCCCCAATTTCCAAAAAAAAGTGTTTACCATCTTTTCTTCTTTCTACCTTTACATTGAGCTAGCTAGATGTCAATGCTAATACTGAATTCATTTGAAGCATCTTTAATTTATCACAAAATTCTTTCCTTTCTTCACTGTCTTCTAGAAATGTTGAAGGATAAGCCGCCATTACGTTCATAGTGTTCAATTTTGGATTTTTTAGGTTTGGCATGAACTCTGAGAGGTGAACTAAGTAAATGTCCATGAAAAGTTGTTTCCTAGTGAAACAAACTCCTTTATTCGCTTCATTGAGGATAACCTGTGAGCATCTTTCTGCTTACATTCAACTTCTTTGTGCTTCTACTTTCATTCATAGCTATAATATCAATAGGTATGTGATTCAGTTCTTTCAGGTGTGTATCCACATTGGTCACTGGGATGATAATGATACATTTAAATATCCATTAATTTAATCAAATTAGTGTTTGAGAGGCAGTGTGGAAGAGTGGGTAGAGTACTGACCTGGCAGTAAAACAGACCAGATTGACCTCTGACACTTACTGGCTCGATGAGTATGGATCAACAAATTATTGAACTTGTCAGGGTTCCAGGCAATGCTTTCAAATGAAGTTATGGAGAATGCATCAACCTTCCTTGTAGAGGGAGGTTTCTAAAACAATGATATCATCAGTTCAATTAAAAAAGAGTTTGAAGAAGGTCTAAAAATGGGCCAAAAGTTTTTAGCATCCTCTATCCTCTTTTCTGTTTTGTTTGGTTTTCCCCACCTCACTGAAAAACCGGGGGAAACTATACAGAACTGAGGGGGGATTTTATTTTGTTCTTTTTCACAGCCACTGTGGCTCAAATGTTCAGCTCCTACTGACCAGTGTCTTGTAATGAACTTCTCCATACTTGGCATTTGGACAACAGACCCAGCCTGCCACTAAGATCTTACAAAGCATTGGTTCAGCTTCCTAGCGCCAGCCATACTTGTGCTCTGCTGACACTGACTTAAAGACACCAGGCTTGCATGTGTACCACAAGATATTAGATTAGGACTTTGCTGGAGACAGACATATCAAAATAAAAAGGAGAAAAGGCCAAGTAGAGGGCCAGACTTAATGATAAGTTTAGCTGTGATCAAAACTCTGAGGGAATGCTTATTTTCCCATTCATCTTAACATTGAGCTTTAAGGTGGAGGGAGCCAAGGAGAACAGTATTTCAATATTTTTCAAGATGGGGGTGGGGAAGCTTTAATTTCATTTCACTGTCTCTGAGGCAGTGAAGAACATTCACTAATGTACAATTTGGTTTACATTTGCATTCATTTAACATGCTATCTTACACATAGTAGGTGTTTAATAAATGTTCATTGAATTAAATTCTTACTCTATTTGTTGAACAGAGGAGAGGGTAAAGCATTTTTATTCTTTTGTCTCCTTCTCTTTCTAGTCCTGTCCTACACTAATTAAGTGCCTATGGTATGCAAGGCACTATGCTAAGCACAGGATAAAAAATTAAGGTAAAAGACAGCCCCTACTCTATCCTTAAGGAGCTTACAATCCTTATCTTCTTCACAACCAGAAGAAGGAGTGATATGCAGCACTGAGAATCACAGTGGAAGTTCCTTCTTTTCTTCAAGGAATGGAGAGCTATGTATTCCTTAGCCTTTTGTTCATAGTCTCACAAATGCTGGGCTTTTAGGAAAGTCAGGCTATCTGGTGCCTTGACTCAGGCACTTTTATCATTCTCAAGTTTGGTGGGGAGGATAATTATTACCATTTTTGCGTTTAAAAGTGTTTTATGACATGCAGCATATTGTTATTTAAATAATTTGCAGCTTATTTCAACAGAAACATTTTCTCATAAATTTAGGCTAAAAATTAGCCCATATACAATATTGATCTTGATTTCAAGCATATTGATCAGATGGTGCTTTCTCCATTGGTGGATCATAAGATATATATGTATGTATGTATGTATATATACACATATATATCACCAATTATCCTAAATTAATTCACAATGCTCATTCTATAACACTATTTGCACATACTTTGATTGCTAAAAAAAGTGCTACCTAATTTATTTTTCACACATCAAAATCCAGTAACTTGAAAAAATTGTGTCATCCTTTCCAGAAATGTTGATGTAGTCTGGTCTGTATCTTTCTGAAGAAAGGGGGAATCTGAACAGTGGGGTATGGTAAATGCCCTATATTCAGCAAGATCTATGCAATTGCAGTCATAATTTGCTGGGATGACAGCACTCAAGTCAAAATATTTTTTAATTGTTAGAAAAGATTTTGAGTTATAAATTCATACTTTATCCATTACCCAATGTTGATATTTGCCCTAGTAATTTTCAACCAACACAAATGTTTATAGGCACATAAATGTTTGTCGCTAAATTTCTGGGTAGTATGGCATCTAATCTAATCATTCCATTCTATGTAGTAACTTCAAAGATTACTGATATCTTTTGACATCAATCATTTGCAATATCCTTCCTTCTACTATGGAACTTTCTCTTGTAACAAAGAAAAGCAATTAATTAAAAATTAGACTGCAACCTCATCTAACTATGATTACATTTCACACACACAATTCCACTACATCTCCACTGAATGGTGAGGGTGGGAAATGTGTTTTATCTTAAATCTCAGAGAGAATCAGGAAATAGTTTGTAGGATTGTATGTATGCCTATGAATATCTGGGGTTGTGTGTGTCATAGAGGTGGTATTTCCTGGACTCAGGTGGTTTCTAGCTGGGCAGAGGCATGGAGAAGTAGTGATATAGAATTAATAAAATAAAGGCTGAGTACACTCACCTTGAATCTTGTTAGGCTTTTCACAGCATTCTATTCTTTCTAGAGCTCTGTACTTGGAGAAGAACTGAGTTCACGCTATAGGACAATTGGTTGAATGAACTGAAGAAGTTTAGCCAGGAGAAGAGAAGACTCAAGGGGAATAAGATGGTTTCTGTCCAGTATCTGAGGAGCTGTCATGTAGAAGAGAGAATCAATTTTTTCTTATTCACCCCAGAAACCATAACTAAGGGTCCTAGGTGGAAGTTAGAAAGAAGAAATAAATTTAGGCAAATTTGGAAAGTAAGACCTTTTTTAGAAATCAATTACAGCTACCAGGGATAGAGCTAAGATGGTGGAGAAAAGGAAGGGGTTCTCCCAAGCTCTCCCAAATTTCCCTCCAAATACCTTCAAAATACTACCTCAAAACAAATTCTGAAGCAGCAGAACCCACAAAAGGATGGGGTGAAACAATTTTCCAGCCTAAGACACTTGAGAAGGTTGGCAGAAAAGGTCTATTGCACAGGGGTGAGAGTAGAACCCAGCAAACCATGAGCAGGCCTTAGAAGTGACTGAATCAGCAAGAGTAGCAGCTGTTTCCGGAACTCACAGCCCACAGATGATAAGGGGGTCAAACAACTGATCAGAAGGAGATTACAGGGATTCATTTACTGGCACTGGGGGCAGGACTCTGTTGTATTGCCCATACTCAGATCTGGGATGCAGTCCTGGGTTGTAGTCACAGGAGGAGAGGGACTAGCACACCAGAGCTTGTGGCTGCAGGGGGTCAGAGATCCTAGCCATAGTTCCAGGGTAGAAAAGAGTACTTGTGGTCACTCACAGACCAGAGGACAGTCCAGAAGAGTAGTAAATATACTTCCCCTTAGATCATGCCACACAGAAATTACTGAAAGCCTACAGATCCCTAGGACTATCTCTGAAAACAGCTGCACAAAAACCCTGAAGCTTGGGAAAGTACACGCTCCACCCTGGAAACAGAGCCCCACTTTGGCATAGAGTTAAAAGTCAAGAAATAGGCTGGGAAAATGAGCAAACATCAGAAAAAACTTTTGACTATAGAAAGTTACTATGGTAACAAGGAAGATCAAAATACACACTCAGAAGAAGACAACGAAGTCAAAGCTCCTATATCCAAAGTCTCAAGAAAAATGTGAACTGTTCTCAGGCCATGGAAGAACTTAAAAAGGATTTCAAAAATTAAGTTAGGGAGATAGAGCAAAAATTAGGAAGAGAGATGAGAGTGATGAAAGAAAATCATGACCAAAAAAGAAAAAAAAAGAGTCAACTGGTAAAGGAGGCACAAAAAGTACCGAAAAAAATAACAGCTTAAAAAACTGAATAGGCCAAATGGTAACAGAGATACAAAAAATCCAATGAAGAGGACTTAAAAAGTAGAATTGGCCAAAGGGAAAAGAAGGCACAAAATCTCACAGAAGGAAATAATTTCTTTTTTTTTTTTTTGCAGTCAGGTGGTATTTTTAATGGAAAACATTGGACAATAATAACACTTCCTACCATGAAATGAAGCTCTAGGGATCCCCTCCAAGCCCTGCATGCCAGTGAATGCTCTCTTTCCTTCTCTCTGTCCCCCTCCTTCCAGCTGTCTTCCCCACCCTCTCTCTTTCTGTCTCATATATTTAGTCACAAAACAGGAGACATGCTGCAGTGATACAAATATATTTTGATCCCCCAATTACAGAACATCTTAACCGTGGACATACAGTGGAAAGGGTTTTACCCTACATTAGTGGCAAAGTGGACATTAGTGCATTAACCAAAACATTTACTTTTCTGGGTGAACAAGTCATCACCAGAAGCACAAATTGATAGCCAATAATGTTCTTGGTTGTGAAATTTCAGGGCTTCCATTTCCAAAGGATGCAGCTTAGAGCTAGAAAACACTCATCCAATGGAGGTCATCATCACAATATGAAAAATAATTCTGATTGGATTTACAACTCAAAACCACAAGTGTTATTCAATAAATAATCATTCTGTCTAGTGAGGATCTTCAAGGACACCCCATCATCGTGGGCCATGTGAGCCCATGACATTGATGGAAGGCTGCTAGGTGATGCCTCATTTGCACCTTCTCTCATAGTTCTGTGCTGTGCTCCATTCTGAGGACCCAGAAGTTAAAGATCTTTTGCCCATGAGTCCAACAAAGGAATCTGTTTTATGCCTTTTATGAGACATTTGGCCATGCCCTTGATCTAGTAGCTGTCTGACCAGTTGGCCCAGTAGTTCAGATAGTTGTTGGCACCCATTTCTTCGGCAAAAGCCTGAGTGGATGCAAGGAAGAGCACCACCAGAGCCATGAGCATTTTCATGTTGGGAATGTGGGAGCAGGAGTGAGCTCTGTTTCTTCCTGGCAGCAGCGATCTTTCTCTGCCTCCCTCTCTTCCACCTAGCTTGCTGGTGGAGCCCAGTCTCTGCCTCAGAGCCTGTACCAACAGACGGTAGCCTGCATTCGCAGGTACTGGGGAGCTTGGATGAAATAATTTCTTAAAAATTAAAATCGGGTAAGTTGAAGTTAATGACTTTATGAGACATCAAGGAACAACAGAACAAAATTTAAAAAATGAAAAAAATAGAAGAAAATTTGAGATGTTTCAGTGGAAAAACAACTCACCTATAAAATAGATCCAGGAAAAATAATTTAAAAATTATTGTACTACCTGAAAACCATGATTAAAAAAAGATCCTAGGCATCATCTTCCAATGAATTATCAAGGAAAACTGCTTTGATATTCTAGAACCAGAGGGTAAAATAGAAATTAAACGAATCTACCAATTACCTCCTGAAAGAGATTCCAAAATGACAACTCCCAGGAATAGAAAAGATATTGCAATTAGCCAGAAAGAAACAATTCAAAAATAACACAAGATTTAGCAGTTTCTACATTAAAGGAGTGGAGGGCTTAGAATATGTCACAGGGGTGTGGAACCTGAGGCCTCAAGGCCACCTGTGGCCCTGTGGGTCCTCAAGTGCAGCCCTTTGACTGAAACCAAACTTCACAGAACAAATCCCCTAAATAAAAGGATTTGTTCTGTAAAACTTAGACTCAGTCAAAAGGCCACACCCAAGGACCTAGAGAGTCACATGTGGCCTTGAGTCTGCAAGTTCCTCACTCCTGGATGATATTCCAGAAGGCAAAGGAGCTAGGATTACAACCAAGAATCACCTACCCAGCAAACCTGAGTATAATATTTCTGGGGAAAAATGGACATTCACTGAAATAGAAAAATTTCAAGCACTCCTGATGAAAAGAGAAAAGCTGAATAGAAATTTTGACTTTCAAATACAAAACTCAAGAAAAGCATAAAATGGTAAATAGGAAAGAGAAATCATGAGAACTCTAATAAGGTTAAACTATCTACATTCCTACATGAGGAGATGATACTTGTAACTCAAAAGAGCTTTCTCATTATTAGGGCAGCTAGAAGGAGTATATATATATAGACAAAAGGCACAGATGTGAGTTGAATATGAGGTCTGTCTATCTAAAAAAAAACAAAATTAAGGGGAGAGAAAAAGGAATGAACTAAGAGAAGGGGAAAGGGAACAGTAAAATGAGATAAACTATCTTATATAAAAGAAGTATGAAAGAGCTTTTACAGTGAGGGGAAGATGAGGGTGGGGAGTGAGTGAACCTTATTGTCATTGGAATTGATTCAAAGAAGGAATAATGTATATTATCAGTTTGGTATGGAAATCTATCTTACCCTATAGGAAAGTAGGAGGGGAAGGGAATTGAGAAGGGAGGGTGGTTTGGGGTAGGTAAAAGAAACAAAACACTTTTGAGGATGGACAGGGTGAAAGGAGAGAGAGAAAAAAAGAGATTGAGAGAGAGAGAGATTTAGAGACAGAGAGACTGGGAGAGAAGTACAAATGGGGGTAAATAGGTAGCAATAACTAGTTTAAAAAGAAGTTTCTGTGATAAAGGCCTCATTTCTCAAATATATAGAGAAATGAGTCAAATTCATAAAAATAAGAGTCATTCCCTAATCAATACATGGTCAAAGGATATGAAAGAGTGGTTTTCACACACGCTATCTATAATTATATGAAAAAATGCTCTAAATCACTATCAGTTAAAGAAATTCAAATTAAACAATTCTGAGCTACCATACCACACATATCAAACTGGCTAATATGACAGAAAAGGAAAATGACAAATGTTGGGTGGATGTGGTAAAATTGGGACACTAATGCACTAGTGGTGAAGTTGTATACCAATTCAACCATTCTGTAGAGCAAATCAGAACTGTGTCCAAAAGGCTATAAAACAATGTATACCCTTTGACCAAGTATGACCACTACAAGGTCTGTATCTGTAGTAGCAAGCATCTTAGCATACCCAGGATGGCCTGCTAGCACAGGTTCTTTAATCTGCTTTTCTAGGAAAGACTGCTCAAAAAGGGGTTAACAATCCTACTTTTGATTACATTTACTAGTTCCGGGGAAGGGTCAGCACCCTGAACATCAGAGAAAATACAAAGCAGAGAAAGTACAAGCAAAGAAATTAGCATAAAGACCAACAGACAGGGCTCTAACTGGCTGAATCAAAGCAATATTGCTGTAGACTTTACATACACCACTGGATCGAGAGAACCTTTACATTTGAGCATTTGAGGAGTTCTGAACACATGGCTACTCAGAGTCTTGACCAGGGAATCAAAAGATCATTCTCATAAGTGAACCCCCAAAGCAAAATCTCACCTCAGAGTATATATAGACTTCTCAGACCCAGAAGGCATCACAACCCTCGTGACTCAGTGCCTAACCAACTTAGTACCAAAAGGTGTGAAAGCCTTCTTACAAGCAAACCTCCCCTAAGCAAGCTTCCCTTAATGGGCTCCATGTGAGGCCTATTAATAGGTGGGGAGCATTTTCATATTCCATTAACATTACAGTGTCCCAAAGAGATTTAAAAAAAAAAACAGGAAAAGAACCTATGTGAAAAGAACCATTTATAGCAGCTATTTTATTTTGTTTTTTTTTTTTTTGTTTACTCATTTTTGGCAGGGCAATGTGACTTGCCCAAGGTCACACAGCTAACAAGTGTGTCAAGTGTCTGAGGCCGGATTTGAACTCAGGTCCTCCTGACTCCAGGGCCGGTGCTCTACTCACTGTGCCACCCAGCTGCCCCTATAGCAGCTATTTTAGTGGTGGCAAAGAACTGGAAATTGAGGGGATGAGCATCAATTGGGGAATGGCTGAACAAGTTGTTAGATGTGATTGTGATGGAATATTATTGTGCTATACGAAATGATAAGCAGGATGCTCTCAGAAAAACCAGGAAAGACTTATATGAACTGATGCAAAGTGAAATGAGCAGAACCAGGCAAACATTGTATGAAATAACAGCAATAAATTATGATCATCAACTGTGAATGACAGCTATTCTCAGTAATACAGTGATCTAAGAAAATTCTGAAGGACTTGTGATGAAAAATGCTATCCATCTCCAGAGGAAAAATTATTGGAGTCTAAATGTAGATTGAGGATACTTTTTTTTTATTTACCTTCCTTTTTTCCTCTGTTTTCTTTCAGAACATGACTAGCATGGAAATATGTTTTACATGACTGCATATGTATGACCTATATGAAATTTCTTGCCTTCTCAATGAGGGGGGAAGGGTAAGGGTGGAAAGAATTTGGAAGTCAAAATTGTTTAAAAGAAACAACCCACAAATGTTGAAGATTTTTTTTTTTTACAAGAAACTAGGTAGAAAGTAAAATATTAAATCATTAAGAAATAATGAAAACAACTAAAGCTATCCCAAACTAGACTGGGCTGCTTCAGGAGGTGGTAGGTTTCCCATTAGTGAAGGACTACAAACACAGGCTTCATAATCACTTGTTCTTTATGATTTTGAGGGGATTCTGCTTAGACACAGGTAGGATTAGATGGCCTCTGAGGACACTCTCAACTCTGAGACTGTAGTTCCATAATCTATCTTCTGGGACCAAGATTGGTCGTTTCCATTTCAATATAGATTCTTTTGCCTTTTTGTGTTGACTTTTTTATATCATTGTGGACATTGTATAAATTATTCTCTTGATTCTACTTATTTCATTCTGCATAAATTCCTAGAAGGTTTCTCTTATTTATTTGAATTATTTATATTAATTTTATATTGAAACAATACTTCTTTCTTTTCTATATGCCATGTTTTGTAAAGACAGGCACTCACTTCATTTACACTTTTATTTTATTTTATTTTTGCTACCACAAAAAGTGCTTCTACAAATATTTTGGTATATAGAGGATCTTGAATTCTGCCTTTAATATTTTCAGAGTATAATATGTTCAGTAGTGGGATCACAATGCCAAAGGATATGAACAATTAAATTACATTTCTTGACTATGAAATATCGTATCTGGAATATAACTTTCACTGATAACCATTGGGCCATGAAAGAGGTAAAATGTATTTCATATAGGACCTATACTTAATTTTTCTCGGGAAAACATAAGACAAATGATATATGTGAGGGCTGGTATTATTGTCAGGCCAGTGTTGTACTATTGAGTACGAAATTTCCAAAGTCACAGTGTTTCCTCTGTTAACAGTGCCTCAGGCTGCCTCCTCACCCTAGTATGATAAGACATGCAAATTAGGTCTGCCAAGAGACCTGCCAAAAATTAAAAGGGGAAAATTTTTTTTTCAGGAAATAATGTTACCTAGTGGACCAAACACAATCTCCGAAATTAGGGGCTTTGAGTTGATTCTAGATCTGCCAGAAGGTCATTCTATAACATTTTTTCTTTGGTTCCATTTTCTAATTTTAAAATAAGTATAATAGAGACACCTTACTATCTGTCCTTAATGAATTTTATAAAGGGATTAGCAAGAGAAAAGTACTAAGTAACTTAAATTTAAAATTTATTTGTTGAAATTCAACTTAATCAATGGACTTGGGGAAAAAAGATTTTTCATGATTACCAGGAGTGTTGGTTTAACTTCACTGTAGAATATAAAGTTTAGTTAAGCCTTCATTGCTGAACTCCAATTTTCAAATCCTATCCCAGCCTTTTACTCAAGTGGTGATTCCTAACACCTGTGAACAAATGTACTCACAAGTGTTAATGCTGATAAAAACTACAGATCTGTGCCTTTCATTGTTGATCTATGAACCAAAGCAATGTGCCATACACTTCCCTTAGCTCAACAGGGCACACTTAATGGAAAAACAGCAGGTCTATTAGCAAAATTTCTATATTAAAAAGGTTACATTTGTTCACACACTTAAGGAAAACTCAGGAAATCCTTGTTCTTCTTGATAACATTAGTGATGATTTAGCTTTTCCCTGTAATGCTGACATTTTGAGGTGTTAATACCTAATGTTTTATGATAATGGCACCTTATTAAAACATCCACTTATGTTGAATCCCTTTCCTTACAAAGTTGAAGCGAATCAGCCATTTTAAGCTGTCACCCACTATAGTCTCTGAGGTCTATAATACACAGCAAAAAGCAGATTCATTTGTCTTCCTGATACAATATGTTTTTGCAATATGGGATTTTCTCTAAGTCCAAAGTATCACCTTGAAACTAAATGGGCTTTGTCAGACTGCCAAGGATAGCTGAGTAAGAGGAAGCAGTGCAACCCTCCCACAACTACTCCCACAAAGATTGAAGAATCCCAGATCAAATAGTGATCAGTGAATTGGAGGAGAAAATCATAGTGGGTCATTTTTTCCAGCCCAGGTCAGCACATGGAGAAAGTCAGACACCTTTGGGAACTGGGGAAGGGCTCAAGGCAGGAAGGCCCATGAAGAGCTTTCTAGCATATGGGCAGGTCAGGAGCCTGCAATGATAGCATAAGGCAGAGAGCAGGGACTAACAGCAAGCCAGAAACTTTGTTACTTTGATCCAACCTTGAATTTAGGATCTGCAACTAGGGCAAGAAGCACTGGCCATGGAATCTGAAGTTTTGTCACTCTTAACTTATGGAGCCTTCTGAGTTAGCTGATGGGGCTTGAACCAGAAGCTAATAGGGCTTGGGCTAAAAGTTGTCATCTATTGGAGATCCAACAATGGCTAAGCCTACATCTGAGCTGCCTAGGTCCCAAACTGGGGTCAGGAATCTACAAAACTCAGATCAAGAGTGAATATACCACTCACAAGATCAGACCAATTAGGGTCTTGAAAGTGGGCAGCTGCCTGTCTTGAGTTTCACCTGCGATCCTTGAAGACCACAGTGCTCAGTACATGGAGAAAGTAGTGACAGAACACCAGATAATGCAGATTAGGACTAAAGAAGAGCTCAATATACTGTAAGGGTGATTTTTTTTTTTTGCTGTTTTTCTGTGTGTGTTATTCAGTTTCCCAGCCTCAATCTTATATGCCTCTGCACTGAGCCAATCATACATGTGCAAGTGGGCTCTAACCAATCAGACATGTACATGTGGACTCTAGCCAATCAGACACATAGATGTGGGCTCTAGCCAATCAGATACTTTCCTTTGGAGCCTCCCAAACACTAATTCTGGCAATGCATGTGTGAACCTTATTATCAATATGTACATCCCTGGAAAATACACTACCAAGGTAGGTGAACTTATCCACAGCATTCAAAACTCCATTTGCTGTAACTGATGGTTCCATGTATGGATGGTATAGTGGTAGCTGATGGAGCACCTATGTTTTCTTGGTGTTAATTGTTAGGCCAAAATTAGCATAAGCAGCAGAGAAGTGATCCATACTTTGTTGCATCTGAGCTTCCAAGTCTGCATTGAGTGCACGATCAAATCATTTGCAAACAGAAAATCATGCAACAATACTCCCTCCACTTTGGTCTTGGCTTCCAATTCATGAAAAAGGGTAAGGAAGTGATTCATCAACAAAAACAATAAAACTGGTGGTAAGGAAATACTGCATAGTCTGACACAGAAGAAACAAATCCAAAAGAGAATAACTTTGCAACATCAATAAACAAAGTTTCAAAAAAAAAACCACAACTTGGCCTCAGAGACAACTAGAACTCCTGGAAGAAACAAGCAAGAGTTTAAAAGTGATATTATAAATGAAATGAGAACTTTGTAGGAAAGAATTGGAAGAAGAAATTTGAGAACTTAAGGAAAGATTTAGAAGGAGAATTACCAGCTTAGTTCAAGAGCAACAAAACCTCATTCAAGGAATAGACACTCTAAAAGTTGAAATGGCACAATAGTAATGACCCCATGAAATGAAACAAAATGCTAAAACAAAAGCAAGGACTGAAAAAGATGGAAGAAAAAAACATAAGGCATCTCATAAAGAAAATAACTGATTTTTTAAAAAAAAGTTCAAGAAGAGAGAATCTAAGAATGACTGGACAACATGAGAACATTATTTAACAAAAAGCATGAACACAATATTTTGAGCAATCATGGGTGAAAACTGAAGCTCATTCAAACTTGGAGGACAAAGTGACAATAGATAGAATCTACTAACCACATCCTGAAAAAAATACTAAAATGGAAATTCCCAAGAATGTAATAGGTGAAATTGAGAACTTCCAGGTAAAAGAAAAGATATTGTAAGTAACCAGAAAAAAAAATGAGCTCAAGTATTGGGAATCCATAGTCAAAATCACAAAAACTTTGATAGTTGCCATTTTAAAGGTAAGATTAAAATATTTTATTCCAAAAGGAAAAAGATGTAGTCTCATCACCAAGACCGTGCTGGATCTAGCTTTTATTGGCTTCCAAAAGCAGACTATTAAATTTTCACTGTGAGCATTTGCAACTAGGAAATTAGCAAATGGTACAATGTTAGGCTTGCTTTATTATTTTCTTTATTGTCTAGACTTAAGAAAGTGATGGAGAAAATTTTAATTATGCAGATTATAACCTAAAGGTGTGCTATGTGTATTTTTTTTTAATTTTTGGAGAGCTGGTTATTAAACACTTACTAGCACATCATTGATTACATCCAAGAATAATTTAAATGACTAATGTGAGTATAATCCTACAGGGGAAAAGGATGTTAATGAAAGAGAGGATTGATAATTGTTAATGAAAACACCAGAAATGAATAGAAACTTTGAAATGCAAACACAAGAAACGTAAGAGAGAACTATAAAATAAAAGAAGCATAAAGAAGCCAAGATGATTGAGCAATTGGAAAGGACTATATGATGATGAAATGTTTACATTCTAACAGAGGGAAAGGAAGCAAGTGTCTCCTTCAAACTCTAATGTCATCCAGGGTCATAGAGGGAGACAATAAAAAAGAGGACTTGAAAGTAATTTTTACTGTTTTGATTATCTCAAAAGAAGAAAACAAAAGGGAGGGGAAAATAACATACTAAGGAAGAAAGAGACTTAAAATATAACATATTTGGGGTGTACAAGTAGAATACTATGCAAACAAGGAAAATGGGATCACTTAAGCCACACTTTGATTAGAACTAGTGAAAGGACAGTAGACCATACAAACACTCATAAAAATTTTGGTGCAGAAATACATTCAATTAAATAGTGAAATAGTATACAATGGGGGAAGTGGACAGTGGGGCATGAGAGAGGTTAATTTCTGATATGTAACCTTGAATGGGTTATAATGGGACATTGAAAAGGAAAGAAAGAAAGAGTAAGAATTGATGATTTGGTATCTGGGTGCAGGGGAGAGAAGAGGGACAGTGGAATAGCAGCAGAGTGCACCAAGTATAGATCTCTAGTGTTGAGCATCCTGCTTTCTCACTATTTGCTTCATCTTTGTACAAATGGGTAGGGGGAGCAAAGAGAGGAAAATGTATGAAATGATAGAATGTAGGCAAATGCATAGTTAACAATCATAACTGTGAATGTAAATAGACAAAATCACCCACAAAATGGAAGAGGATAACAAATTAGATTGGACAGTAGAATCCAACAACATATTGTTGCCAAGAAACATACTTAAATATAATGACATATGGAGTTAAAATAGGAAGTTAAAGTAAAATCTCTTATTACTGAACTGAATCAAAAAATCAGGGGTAGCAATCATGATTTCAGACATGGCAGTAGCAAAAATAGTCTTCATTAAAAGAAATAACAAGAAACTATGTTGTACTTAAAAATATAACAGAAAAAGAATTAGTATTAGTACTTAATATGTATTCATCATATAAGGATCCAATTTTTTAAAAACAAATTTTAAACAATTACAGGAAGAAATAGCAAAATTGTAAGTGTTGGGAATGTAATGTACCTAATTTCAGACCTATAGAAATTTAATTAAAGATAAAGAAGAAAAAAATTGTGGACCCAAACAGAATTTTAGAGCAATTATATATGAAAGATAGATCTTTAGCAATTACTGAAAAGGAATAGAAAATCATATACAAATTTCTCACCTGTGAATGGTACCTTTATTCAAATGGATCATGAATTAGGGCAAAATCCATCAAAAATGGATGCAGAAAATTAAATATATCCTTTATGATAGCAATTCAATAAGAATCATGTTGAAAAAGGGCATTTGAAGACAAGATTTAAAATTAACTAGTGCCTAAATAACTTAATTCTGAAGAATCCATGGGTCAAAGAACAAATCACAGGAACAAAAGAAAACTTCATCAGTGTAGATTGCAACAGTGATACAACATACCAAAACACTTGGGATAAAGACACAATAGTCTTTTTTTTTTTTTTTAGGTAAAATATTTTTTTTTAATGTTCCCTTTCCCATTCTTTTTTTTTAATTTAAATTTATTTATTTAACATTTGGTTTTCAGCGTTGATTTTCACAACAGTTTGAATTACAAATTTTCTCCCCATTTCTCCCCTCCCCCCCACTCCAAGATGGCTTATATTCTGGTTGCCCTGTTCCCCAGTCAGCCCTCCCCTCTATCACCCCCCTCCTCTCTCATCCCCTTTTCCCTTCCTTTCTTGTAGGGCAAGATAAATTTCTACGCCCCATTGCCTGTGTATCTTATTTTTTAGTTGCATGCAAAAACTATTTTTTTTTTCGTTTTTGAACATCTGTTTTTAAAACTTTGAGTTCCAAATTCTCTCCCCTCTTCCCTTCCCACCCACCCTCCCTAAGAAGTTGAGCACTTCAACCTAGGCCACGCATGTATCATTATGTATAACCCTTCCACAATACTCATGTTGTGAAAGGCTAACTACATTTTGCTCCTTCCCAACCCATCCTGCTTTATTGAATATTCTCCCTTGACCCTGTCCCCTTTCCAAAGTGTTTGTTTTGATTACCTCCACCCCCATCTGCCCTCCCCTCCATCCTCCCTCCCCCTTTTATTTTTTTTTATCTTCCTCCCTCTTCTTTCCTGTGGGGTAAGATACCCAACTGAGTATGTATGGTATTCCCCCTCAGGCCAAATCTGATGAGAGCAAGGTTCACTCATTCCCCCCTCACCTGTCCTCTCCCCTCCTCCCACAGAACTGCTTCCTCTTGCCACCTTTATGCGAGATAATTCACCCCATTCTATCTCTCCCTATTTCCCTCTCTCAGTATGTTGCTGTCTCATCCCTTAATTTCATTTTATTTCTTTTAGATATCTTCCCTTCATCTTCAACTCACCCTGTGTCTGCTCTTTCTCTTTTACATATATATATACGTATATATATATACATATACATACATATATATACATATACATACATATATATAAACACACATATATATACACATACATACACATGCACACATATACACATAGATACATACATACACATTCACTTATATATATACATAAACATATATATATATGCATATTCCCTTCAACTACCCTAATACTGAGGTCTCATGAATCATACACATCATCTTTCCATGTAGGAATGTAAACAAAACAGTTCAACTTTAGTAAGTCCCTTGCAATTTCCGTTTCTTGATTACCTTTTCATGCTTCTCTTGATTCTTGTGTTTGAAAGTCAAATTTTCTATTCAGTTCTGGTCTTTTCACTGAGAAAGCTTGAAAGTCCTCTATTTTATTGAAGCTCCATATTTTGCCTTGGAACATGATACTCAGTTTTGCTGGGTAGGTGATTCTAGGTTTTAATCCTAGCTCCATTGACCTCCGGAATATCGCATTCCAAGCCCTTCGATCTCTTAATGTAGAAGCTGCCAGATCTTGGGTTATTCTGATTGGGTTTCCACAATACTCAAATTGTTTCTTTCTGGCTGCTTGCAGTATTTTCTCCTTGATCTGGGAGCTCTGGAATTTGGCAACAATATTCCTAGGAGATTTCTTTTTGGGATCTATTTGAGGAGGCGATCGATGGATTCTTTCAATTTCTATTTTGCCCTGTGGCTCTAGAATATCAGGGCAGTTCTCCTTCATAATTTCTTGAAAGATGGTATCTAGGCTCTTTTTTTGATCATGACTTTCAGGTAGTCCAATAATTTTTAAGTTATCTCTCCTGGATCTATTTTCCAGGTCAGTGGTTTTTCCAAGGAGATATTTCACATTGTCTTCCATTTTTTCATTCCTTTGGTTCTGTTTTACAATATCCTGATTTCTCATCAAGTCACTAGCTTCCACTTGCTCCAATCTAATTTTTAAAGTAGTATTTTCTTCAGTGGTCTTTTGGACCTCCTTTTCCATTTGGCTAATTCTGCCTTTCAAGGCATTCTTCTCCTCATTGGCTTTTTGGAGCTCTTTTGCCATTTGAGTTAGTCTGTTTTTTAAGGTGTTGTTTTCTTCAGTATTTTTTTGGGTCTCCTTTAGCAAGTCATTGACTTGTTTTTCATGGTTTTCTCGCATTCTTCTCATTTCTCTTCCCAATTTTTCCTCTACTTCTCTAACTTGCTTTTCCAAATCCTTTTTGAGCTCTTCCATGGCCTGGGACCAGTTCATGTTTTTCTTGGAGGTTTCTCTTGTAGGCTCTTTGACTTTATTAATTTCTTCTGTCTGTATGTTTTGGTCTTCTTTGTCAGCAAAGAAAGAATGCAAAGTCTGAGACTGAATCTCGGTGCGTTTTCGCTGCCTGGCCATATTCCCAACCAACTAACTTGACCCTTGAGTTTTTCAGTGGGGTATGACTGCTTGTAGATTACAGAGTTCTATGTTCCAAGTTTGGGGGGGAGGTGCCAGCTCTGCCACACCGGCACTGCTCCTTCCCCAAGAACCCCCAACCCGAACTGGGCTTAGATCTTCGGCAGGCTGTGCACCCCTGCTCTGATCCGCCACTTAATTCCTCGCACCAGGTGGGCCTGGAGCCGGAAGCAGCAGCAGCCGTAGCTGCCCCACCTCCGCTGCCCCAGGGGCTGGAAGCCAAACCGCGAACTCCTTCCACTCCCGCAGCTTTTCCCACTAACCTTCTCCGCAGTCTTTGGTGTTTGTGCGTTGAGAAGTCTCGTAACCGCCGCAGCTCACATATTCAGGGCTCTAGGGCCCCCTCCGCCCGGCTTCTAGTCTGGATGGTCCACGCCGCTCAGGCTGGGCTCTGCTCCACTCTGTTCCCAGCTCCCAGCTCCGTGTGGGATAGACCTCACCCAGAGACCATCCAGGCTGTCCTGGGCTGGAGCCCTGCTTCCCTCTGCTGTTCTGTGGGTTCTGCCGTTCTAGAATTGGTTCAGAGCCATTTTTTATAGGTTTTTGGAGGGGCTTGGTACAGAGCTCACACTATTCCCTGCTTGCCAGCCGCCATCTTGGCTCCACCCCCAAGACACAATAGTCTTGTAGAGAAAAATTATATCTCTGAATACTTTCATCAATAAAAAGAGAAAAAAAGTCCAATGAATTGGGTATTCAAATATAAAAATTTTTTAAAAGTTTTTTTTGAGAAAAGAAAGAAGAACCTAACTAAAATCAAAATACAAAATCTGAAAATCAATAGATGAACAAAATTTAATCTAACAATCCCACTAAATTGATAAATAATAATAGAAGCTGGGTTTTTAGAGGGGAGAATAAAATAGGTCATTATGTAGTCTGATTTTAAAAAGAGAGCTCTGTTGTTCTCATTTTTGTCTGACTCTTTATGACCTCATCTAGGGTTTTCTTGGCAGAGATACTGGGATGGTTTGCCAGTTCTTTCTCCAGCTCATTTTACAGATGAGGAATTGAAGCAAATAAAGTTAAGTGAATTGTCCAGGGTCATTCTGCTAGTAAGTATCTGAGGCCTGATTTGAACTCAGGAAGATGAGTCTTCTGATTCCAGACCCAGCACCACTCTATCCACTGTGCCACCTAATTTGTCCCAAAAGACATAAGCCAAATAGCATCAAAAATTTAAAAAGAGAGAATTCACAAAAAATAAAGAATAAAGGAAATTATTATACACCATCTTACTGAATTATATACCAAGAAACAGGCATTTTAAATAAAATAGATGAATATTTATAAAAATAAAAATTCTTAGATTAGTAGGATAATAGAGAATTTAAACAATATGAATTTGAATAACCCATAAATGAACTCCCAAAGGGAAAAAATACCAACAACTCAGAAACGGATAGATTCACAAGTAAATTCTATCAAGGACTTGGAGAATCATTAATTCTAATATTGCATAAATCGAAAAATAGGAATATAAAGGATTTTATAACACAAATGTAGCCTTGATATTCAAACTAAGGAGAAACAAAGAAAAGAAAAAAAGTAAAGCCAAATATCTGTAATGAATATCAAAGCAAAAAGTTTCAATAAAAATGAGCAAATAAGGTACAAAAACCAAAACAGACATTGTGACAAGGTATGGTTAGTTCAACATTAGGAAAACTATGCATATAACAGATCATATTAATCATATGTACTAATCAAAGGCACAGAAGTATATCAATAGAACCAGAAAGAGTTTTGGTAAACTACAATAAGCATTTGTGCTAAAATCACTGGAAAACACAGTATACAAACACAATATAGCCCATTCTTAATATCATAACTAGTATGCATTTAAAATGAATAGGCAGCATTATATGTAATGGTCTTACCATTGAAATTGAAGCAAAGCTTGGGTGCCAATTATCACAATTATTACTTAGCATAGTTCTAGAAATGTTGGTGATAGCTATGAGACAGAAAAAAGAAAGTGAGGGAATAAGCATAAGCAAAGAGCAAAGAGTGTTAAAGTTCATGCAGAGAGCCCTAGAAAGTCTTTTAACTTTAATTGGACCAATCAATATCAATCTCAAAGTAGCCAGATAGAAAATAAAATAATATAAATCATTAGTTTTTTAATATATTACCAGCAAAAATACATTGAGAGATAGAAAAATAAATTCTAATAAAAATAAATACTGATTTCATACTTAGGAATCCACCTACCAAGAAAGATAAGAACTGTATGACTAGATCTATAAAGCACTGTACAGAAATACAGATAAATAAATGGAGAGATATTGGTTATTCATTATTAAGCCTTGAAAATAGAATAAAAATGATGATATTAGCTGAATTACTTTACTTTTGCAATGCCACACCAATCAAACTATCAAAGAATTGCATTAGAGAGCTAGGAAAAAAAAGTTTAAAAAATATATCTGTAAGAACAAAAGGTAAAGATTCTCAAGAAAAAATAAATCATATGGAAGAGACTTAGCTGTACTAGTTCTCAAACTATACTATAAAGCAGTAATCCTTAAAACTATTCAATACTGGTACAAAATAAAGAAGTCAATCAGTGGAACCAATTAATTATAGACCACATAGAAGCAAATGAACATAATAACAAAGTGTTTGACCCCAAACCAGAAACCCCAAATACTGGCTTTAATACTGACTATTGGAGAAAAGCTGGAAAAACTTGAAAGCAATCTGGCAGAAATTATATTTGGAACAAAGTCTCACATTATACATCACAATAAGTTGTAAATGGATACGTGCAGATACATTCTGGAGCCAGTTCATACCAGCTCATAGGAGTTGATTGTTAATTTTTCAGCATGAGCATTCATGCTTTAGAAATCTGTCCAGACTTAAATTTGTCTAGACTTAATAAAATGATGTAGAAAATGTTAATAAGGCAAATTAACCCTAAAAATGAATTATATGATTTTGGACTTCTGGTCATTAAATATTTACCAATACACTCCTAGATACCTGACATAAAAAGCCACATATCATAAAAAAGTTAGAGAAACAAGGAATAAAATACATTTAAAAGTTATTGATTGGGAGAAAACTCATGATCAGAAAATGGTTAGAAGGAATCACAGAAGATAAAATGTACAATTTTGATTATATAATCAATACAACTAAAATTAGAAGGGAAGCAGTGAAGTAGAAAAAAAATCTTTTCAGAAAGATTTTCTAGTAAATATCTGATATACATGGTACATATTAAGAGCAAATATCAAATAGATAGGTCAAAGGCTATGAATATACTGTTTTCATAGGAAGAAATACAAGTAATGAACAGTCATATGAGAAAATCCTCCAAATCACTAATGATTAGAGAAATTCAAATTAAAATAGCTCTAAGCTTCCACCTCACAGATATCAGATTGTTAGAGATGACAAAAATGGAAAATTACAAACGTTAGAGGGGCTGTGGGAAGACAGAAACACTAATGCACTGTTGGTGGAGTTCCAAATTGGTCCAGCCTTTCTGTAAAACAATTTGAAACTGTGGCCCCGAAGCCAATCAATGATCTATGCACACCTTTTGATGCAATGGTGTTTGTACTATGCCTAAATCACGAAGAAATTAAAGAGAAAAAGAATTATATTACTAATGTATTTATGGCAACTCCTTTTGTTGTAGCAAAGAATAGGAAATAAAAATTTGACTCAACCAGTGAATGCCCAACAAATTATGGCATGAAAATATAAAGGAATATTATATTGCTATAAGAAATGAAAAAAAAACCAGATGGTGTCAGAGAAACCTGAGAAGACTTGTATGAACTGATATGCAGTGAAGTTAGGAACCAGGAGATTGTTTCCGCAGTGAGAACAACATTTTGAAGAAAACTATCCTTTTAAAAACTCATGGAACACTTTTGAATCATGTGACCAACCAAGAGCACCAACAAGCTAAGAAACTGATGAAATAAGAGGAGAGAAGCCTACCCTATGGAATTTGAGAAGAACAGAGTACCACAACATGATATAACTAAGGCGTTTGAAAGAGAAATGAGAATTATGAAAGAAGAAATTATGGGCACATCAAAGGGAAGAGGGAAGGAAAAAAAACAACAGACATGAATTGCGATGCTTCCTAATAAAGTCAACTGTAAAGCAGCTCCTTTTACTGCAGCAAAGAACAGGAAAAAGAACAGTGGAAAAAAAAGTTTAGAAGAACCAGAAAATACATCAAAAATATCTAACATCTATACTTCCTCAAGGGTAGCTAGGTGGCACAGTTGATGGAGTGCTGAGCTTGGAGCCAGTAAGACTCATCTTCCTGAGTTCATATCCAGCCTCAGACACTTAGTAGCTGTGTGACCCTGTTTGCCTCAGTTACCTCATCTGTAAAATAAGCTGGAAAAGGAAATGGCAAACTTCTCTAGTACCTTTGCCAATAAAACCTCAAATGGGGCCAGAAAGATTGGACGTGAATGAAATGAGTTAACAATAAAAATAGATCCATGCCCATAGTCCTCCACATTTACAAAGAAGGGAAGGAGATGCCTTCTCAGATCTTTTCTTTGGGACCAAGTTTAGTTCCTTTATTCTGAAAAAGGTATTAACTTTGCTAAATAATGTGTCAACTCCAGCCTATGGGAAAGAAGTGAAAATAAAGGCTTTTACTCAAGTTTTTATAAAACATAGTCAAGGTTTATTCAGTTGGTTTTTTCTTTTCTTTTCTTTTTTTTTTTGATTCTGAATCTAATGAACACCAAAGCAGAAAGAATGAAAGGAGAGAAAGGAAGGAAGAAATATCCTGTACGAAGTAGAACAGAAAAAGGTGATTATATGTGATTGTGAATATTACACAGTTTGCTCTTTAAAAAGTTATGTCATAATAAATATATAATAATAAATTCAACCTATTAATTTCAAAGCTGTTCTGATACTCTATGATTTCTTCTAAAGTTCCTGAAGTTCTGTGGATCTTTAAAAATACTTCAATGGCTCTCTTTTCTTTTGTCTTTGAAACCCTACTGCTAGATTCCCTTTTTCTCCTCCTCAATTACTAGTCCTTTCAAAAGGAAAGAAAAACATAATGTTTCTAAGAAAAAAAAAAAGTCAAGCAAAGCAAAACCACATATTTGTCATACCCAAAAATATATGTTACATTCTATGCCTTGAGTTTCTCACCCCTCTCTTAAGAAATGGGTAACACTTCCTCAGTCCCTGGAGCCATGGTTGGTCATTATGTCCTTTATTATATTGTTCTCAGTATAGGCATCCTGGTGTAATGTATAGAGAGATGTCCTCAAACTCAGGAAGACTTGGGTTCAAGTTCTGTCTCTAACACATATTGGCCATATGATTCTGGATAAATCATTTAATTTTTCATTGCTCTAGGCAACACTCTTAAGTTTCAGAGAAGCTGCTGACCTGTACTGGGTGACAAAATTTCCTTAGCTAGGTGTTCCTCTTATTAATGAAATCACAGGTCTAGTCCCTATTGGTAGCCCTATTGTAATCCACTTGTCTCACATATGTAAATTTTCTCTCTTCTGGAAGACTCTATGGTCTAGAAGGGTAGGAGACTTTTCTTGTAGAACACCTTAGAAATTCTTTCAAATGCTTTTATTCATAGGAGCTTTTGTGTTAACTCCTCAGAGAGTTCTGTAGTAATTCCAAAGATATTATTCAACCATCTACACTGGAAAAATGCATAGATATGAACGGTCCATTAAATTAATTCATAAATAACAACAGGTTGATGAAACACTGTGGAGGGACATTGAACTCGCTTCAGATTGAAAAGCAGAAAATCACGCTAAATTGTGATTGAAACTTTACACAGTGCTTTTAATGAGACCCTACTGGCTGTCACTACAATAGTTCATTTTTAAAAATAATTTTTATTCATTTTTAAATTTTTTATATCATCTGAATGTCTTCCATTACCCCTTCTCCTACCTGTCCCAGAAAGTTATCCTATATAAAAATAATATTTTAAAGACAAAAATAAAAGAAAAAGAAAAAGCAGAGAAAAAATCAGTATAATTGATCAATATGTTGAAAAAGTCTAAAAATGTATGTATTGCACAATACTTGTGGACCTCCTACTTCTGCAGTGGGGTGAGGATAGAGATGTGTTGTCATATTTTCTTCTTCTTTGAGCTATGTTTGTCCTTTATAATTTTGCAACATTCATTTTTTATTTTTCTAGTTTTATGGTTTTTTTTTCATTTATATTATTGTAGTAGTGCATATAATTTTCTTGGAGCTGTTTATTTCACTTTATCAGTTCATGTAGATCTTCCCATGCTTCTCCATATTCATCATATTTATCATTTCTTATGGTACAGTAATATGCCATTACATTCATATATCACAATTCGTTTACCATGGGTATCTATTTTATTTCCAAAAATTTCTAGCCCCCAAAATACTACAATAAATAATTTGAAGAATATAATTTTATTCCTATCAGTGGCTTCCTTGTGGTATAAGCCTAGTAATGGATTCTCTGGTTTAAAGAGCATGTACATTTTAGTCACTTAATTTGAATAATTGCAAATTGCCTTTCAAAATGATTGTACTGATTCACAACACACTAAAAATGCACTGGTGTGCATATCTTCCTATACTCCTCCAATGTGGAGTTTTCCCATCTTTTGTTACATTAGACAATTTGCAATTTGTTAGGTGAAATCTCAGGGCTATTTTGATTTGCATTTTTTTCATTATGAATGGTTTGGAGTATATTTTCACGTGGTTGCTAATAGTTCACAACTCTTTTTAGGAGTATTTGTTCATGTCCTTTGGCCTCTTGAGTATTGGGGAATGGCTTTTGGCTCTCTCTCTCTCTCTCTCTCTCTCTCTCTCTCTCTCCCTTTTCTCTCTTCCCCACCCCAATGGCTATAGATATTTAAATTGTTTATATATCTTAGACGCCTAAGGTTTATCTGAGAAATTTGGCACAAATTCCTCCCCCTACCATTTAGACATTCTTCCAATCCTAGGCGTATTAATTTTGTTTGTGGAGAAGCTTTTCAGTTTCACAATCAAATTTATCTGTTTTATCTTCTGTAATTACTTCTATCTCTGGTTTGGTTAAGAATACATCTCCTATCCATAGCTTGAGAGGTTAATGATCTACTTCTTTTTTTTTTAAAAGTATGATCATTAATATTAAGGTCATGTGTTTATTTAGGATGTTTTGTGAAATATGGTATAAGGTATTGGTCTAATTTCTGCGAGACTGCTTTTCAATTTTCCCAGTAGATTTTATCAAATAAGGATATCTTTTAAAAGTAATTTATACTTTCAGTTTTATTGAACACTGAAGTACCGAGATCCACTGTTTCTGATTTTTCCCTTGTCTAGTCTGTTCCATTTATTTACTTCTATTTTTTAACCAATACCAAATGGTTTTGACTACTGCTCCTTTGTAATATAGTTTGAGGTCTGGAAATGATATTCTTCCTTTGACCCAATCTATTTTCATTATTTCCCTAGATATTCTAAACCATTTTTAAAAAATGAACTTTATTGTTTTTAGTTCTATTAACTAATCTTTTGCAAATTTGATGACTATAGCATTAAAATTGTAAATTAATGTTGGTAGTATTATTTTTATTATATTGGCATGGCCCCACCATAAGCACGGAATATTCTTCAAGTTACTTAGAATTCTTTAGTTGTTTAGAGAGCATTTTATAATTGAATCTCTACAGGTTTGTGTATGTGTGTGTGTGCGTGTGTGCATGTGTGCATGTGCATGTGTACATGTGCATGTGTGTGCGTGTGCGTGTGTGTGTGTGTGCGTGTGTGTGTGTGTGTGTGTGTGTGTGTATGCTTTGGGAGACTGATCCACAGATAATTTATTCATTTGTAGTTATTTCAAATGGGATTTCTCTATCATTTCTTTTATGTTTTTATTATTATATACAAATGCTGTTTATTTTCGAGCATTCATTTTGAGGTTGCAACTTTACCAAAACTTCTAATTTTCTCAATTAGAATACTTTGTTGATTCCCTAGAATTTTCTACATAAACCACCACATCATCAGGAAATAGGGGTCATTTCATCTCTTGGGCTACCTTTATGTCTTTATTTTCTTTCTCTTACCTTATTGCTGTTGCTTCTATTTCCTTAATGAGGTCAAATAATAGTGGGGGTGGTGGACATAATTGTTTACTCCTATATTTATTAGGGTAAGTTCTACTATATCACAATGTACTATGATGATTATTTTTGGTTTTAGATAGATACTTTGAATAATAATTTTAAAAGTCCACTCTATTTCCATACTTTGTAGGGTTTTTAACCTTAATGAGTGTTGTACTTTTTTTTAAAAGGTTTTCCCCACATCTATTGAGATGATCATGTAGTTTTTGGATGTTTTTGCTTTAATGCGATTAACCATGTTGATTGATTTCCTAATGCTGAACCATTTTTGCATCCCTAGTATGAATCCAACTTTTGTCAAAATGAATAGTTTTTTGGAGAGAATTTTATTTAATTTTTTTTGAATCGATACTCATTAATGCTATTGGTCTGTAGTTCTTCTGTGTTTAATTTTTCCTGGTTTAGAAGTTAGGACTATAGTTGTCTCATAAAATCAATCTGGTTCATTTTTCTCAACTTTTGAGAATACTTTGTGTAATATTAAAAAGCAAATAGTACTTTAAAAATCTGATAAAATTCTGCTGTGAATCCATTGGGACCAAGAGATTTTTCTTTGGTAGGTCCTTTATAGCTAGTTCTGTTTCCTTTTCTAAGACTGAATTACTTAAGATCTCCATTAGATCTTATGTGAGTTCAGGTATTGTATATTTTTTAAGGTATTCTATTTCCCTTGTGTTTTCTGTTTTCCAGCATGTAATTGAATAGCAGCCTCTGATAATTCTTTTTTTCCTTATTTTGTTGTAATTTCACCTTATTAATTTGTTATCTTGTTGATGTGATATTCTGCCCTCCTTTAAAATAACAGCAAGGTTAAACAGTTATCCTTTTTTTTTTTTTAGCAATTTTCAAGGACAAGCCTTAAGTTATATTTATCATTTTTATATTTCATATTATATTTTAATGTTATATTTATATCTGTAGTTGACCTACTTCTTCCCTAATATTTAATATCTCACCTTCTGTGCTTATTTTGCATTTGTTTATTTGTTGCTTTTCCAATTTTAAATACATATTCAATTAACTAATCCTGTATTTTTCTAATTTATTAATAGATTTCACCTAAGGACTGCTTTATTTGCATCCCAGAAATTTAATAGTTTGTTTTATCATGATTTCCTTTCAAATTCATTTTTAATTGTTTCTATGATTTCTTCTTTGAACCACTGATTCTTTAAAATTTCATTGTTAAATCTTCATTTGGGTCTGTCTTTTTTTGTTCTCTTTGAATTGATTATGTTGTTTATGGTGTTAAGATATGCAAAAGAATGTATTCATGATTTCTGATTTGGGGCATTTCTTTGCAATATGTCTGTGCCTTATACATGATCAATTTTTGTAAAAATTTCATATGGTACTGAGAAATACATTTATTTTATTGCAGTCCCTTTTGGAAGACACCATAAATGTTTCAGTTTAATTTTGTTGGAATTTGTTCAATTCTGTATTTTTTCTCTTATCTTTTTTAAGACTTATTTAAAAGCAAAAATAAAGACATTGAAATCTCTCATCATTACTATTTTACTTTCTATGTCTTGTTGCATTTAAATTTCCCTTTATTAACTTAGCTACTAATGTATTTGGAAGAACTAAGTTTATTATTTATATTGGTGTGTTGTTAATGGTTCTTTTCAATATATTATGATATTCCTTTCTATCTCTTTTTGTGTTATGACTGGTAGTTTTTGCTTTGATACTATACCTGTACCTCTTGCTTTTTTGGGTTCACCTGTTCAAAAGTAAAGAAAAAATTCTGGTCTCTCATTTTTATTCTGTGTATGTCTTTGCCTTTTTGGGTGTGCTTCTCATAAGTAACAGATTGTAGGTTTATGTTTTTGTATCCAGTCTGACCCTTTCTTTTTTTTTTTTTTTGGATTGCTTAATCCATTGATATTTGAAGTTAAGAGAATTCATTTTATATTTTCCTCCAGTTGTCCTAATATTGCTTTTCCTCTCACATTAGGATTTCCCCCTCTCCCTCTGTAACCACAGTACTTTGTCTCTTCAGATATTTTAGCTTAACGTATTTTGACAAACCTATTTCCCCCAATTGTCTTCTTCTCACCCTCACATTTTCCTGTCTTCTCTTCCTATTTGTTACTATTTTCCTTAGTTTTGGAGTGCTCCTTAACTCAGCAATTCCATTTTTTTTATTATTTTCATCTAGTTAATTTTTCCTTATCAGTTGAATAGTCAAGCAAAATTCCTACACCTCTCATCTCTTAATTTTTTGTTAGTTTAAATTTTTTATTTTCTATGTTTTTTTAAAAAAGGATTTCTTTCTTTCATTTTCTTCATTATTGAATTTTCTTGTATATTCTTTTTCTGTTTTTTTTTTCATGGCCCTTATACTTATGTAGTCTTTTTAAAGGCTCTGTATTATTCATGGAATTAAAACTTCTGACTTAGCTATTTTGTTTTCTCTGCTAAACAGTCTCCATGTTGCTACTTATAAGGTTAATGGGGAGTAAGATCTTCCCCACCCATAAATAGGCCTCATATGGAACCCATTAAGGGAAGCTTGCTTGCTTGTAAGAAGGCTTACACACCTTTTGTTAATTTCGAATTAGGCACTGAGCCTGAAGAGCATATATTGTGAGAAATGAGTTTTTGCTTTGGGGGCTTGCTTATTAGAAAGATGTTGTGAATCGCTGGTCGAGACTCTGAATGGCCGTATGTTCAGAGCTCCACAACTCCTCAGAGGTAAAGGCGATTCAATGGTGTATTTAAAGCTTTGATTCAGGTAGCAGAGCCCTGTCTGCTGGTCTTTATTTCTCTTTTTTGTATTTCCTGTGTTTGTATTTTATGTGATTATAAAAGAAAGATTGTTGACTCCTGAAACAGCTATCTTTCCTTAGTAAAGCGGATAAAAGAATCTGCACAAGCAGCCATCCTGATTATGCCAGTGTGGTTGCAGATTTTATCCCATATGGCCCTTTCTGTCTTGTGTTTCACTCTTAGAAATATTGATTCCTGCAGATAATAGGAATATTGTTCCCTGGTAGGAATTTTCATATGTCCATGATTGTGTGGTTCACAATTAACCTTTGTCCTCCCCATGTTCATCTTTCCCTCATTTACCATGGAATCTCAGTGGGTTCACACTTTTTCACTACCTTGTCTCAGAATACTTTGACTCCTCCACTTCTGAGGCAGAATGAATGCCTCTTCAAGCCCTAAAATCTCTGCAGATTACATTCATTGCAAAGTCCCTTTCTCCCTTCATAGAATATCTCTCTTCCCTCATGCAAGCATTCATCAGTGATATACTCCACCACTATTGAATCAAGACTTCCTCCTTTCTTTTCTTCTGTATATCCTCTCCTCCTTACCTATTTTCCGATAAGTTCAGTTCTTATGTAGCGCACACAAGAGACATTTTCCGTTCATTTGGAGCTCTTGCTTTTTTTAATGGCACGTTATGTAGTTCCTTCTATCCTCATTCTCCCCTCTTCTCTTCTATTTGTCTTCCTATTCAACAATTCAGTCCCACAACAACATCGGTTCCCCTGTAGGTAGGGTGATATGATGCCTAATCCATGATGTTTCAGACCTGTTTTTCCACTATCATGTCTATTTGACTTCTGTTTTCATGCTTGTATTCATTCTTATGTATTTTTAGAAAGAAATCTCCATCCTTTTTTGTTGTTGTTGTCCTTGTTTTATTTACCATTCTTACATTTCTATTATCTGAGTTGTTTGAAAAGCAAATAATCTGTTCAAGTCTAGTTTTCTTTCTAGAAATATTTTAATACTTTTATTTAAACTAAACTCAACCTTCTTTCTATTAATGAGTAAGTTCAGGTTTGTACCATACATCACTGCAGTACTTCTTGAACTCCTTTGCTCTTTGGAGTACTCTTTTACCTCTCACAGCTTCTATTAGGTGTGCAATAGTCTTGTACTATTTGATTTTCTTTTTTTGTATCTGAAGGAATTTTTCCTGCTTACTTGCAGAATTTGTTCTTTTTCATTAGAATTATTAAATTTAATCACTATATGTCTTGGAGTTTGCAGAATGGAGATTTTTTTCTAGATATGATTTATGGGTTCTTTTGATTGACACTTGTTTTCTGTGTTTTGAAGGTTTGGACAGTTTTATTTTACTATCTCTTATGCTATGGTATTCAGGTTTTTTTTTAAACTAATGTTCTCAGACACCTATAATCCTTAAGACATCTTAATGCATCTTTTATTTGAGATCAATGCTTTGCTTGTATAGTGATTGTATTTTGTTATTACATTGCCTTTTGCTTTTCCTCTTCCATATTATCCTTTATCTCTGTCTATTTTCATTTCAGTTGTTTTCTTTTGTTTCTTTCATGAGATTCACCACCCTGTTTTCAAATTGTTCTGTTCTGCTAATTATTTCTATCTTATAGACCATAAATTCTATTTTCGTAATTCTTATTTAGTTCTATTCCCTCTCTGTTTTATTATATTTCCTTTCTTTACTTTAAATAGTATTTTATTTTTCCCCACAATTACACATCAAGAAAATTTTTAGCATTCATTTTTTGAGTTCCAAATTTTTCTCCCTCCCTTACTCCCCACACTTTCTGAAAATGGTAGGTAGTTTGATATAGTTTATACATATGCTATCATGCAAAACATATTTTCATATTCATCACAGTTGTGGAAGAAGAAACAGATCAAAAGTGGAAAAAAACCATGAGAAAATATGAAATTAGTGAAAAAATATGCTCCAGTATGCTTCAATCTGTACAGAAAGTCTATCGATTCTTTATCTGGATATGGATAGTATTTTTCTTCATGAGTTCTTTTTATTTGTATCAGATCATTGTGTTGCTTTGAAAAGCTGAGTCATTCATAGTTAATCATCACATGATGTTGCTAATACTGTGTACAGTGTTTTCCTAGTTCTGCTCATTTCACTTTGCATCACTTTGTACAAATCTTTCCAGGTTTTTCTGAAATGTGCCAGTTCATAAATTCTTATTGCACAGTGTATTCCATTGCAGTCATATATCACAGGTTATTCAGCCATTCCCCAATTGTTGGGCATCCCCTCAATTTCCAATATTTTGCCACCACAAAAAGGGGTGCTATAAATATTTTTGTGCACATAGATCCTTTTCCCTTTTTTTATGATCTCTTTGAGATTGCTGGATTAAAGAGTATGCAGAGTTTGGTTGCCCTTTGGGCATAGTTCCATATCATTCTTCAGAATGGTTGGATCAGTTCTCAACTCCACCAACAGTGCATTAGTTCACAGATTTTCACACATCCTCTCCAACATTTATCATTTTCCTTTTTTGTCATATTAGCCAATCTAATTGGTGTGAGGTGGTACCTCAGAGTTATAATTTGCCTTTCTCTAATCAAAAATGATTTAGAGTGCTTCTTCATATGGCTATAAATATCTTCATTTGAAAACTGCCTGTTCACATCCTTTGACCATTTATCAATTGGATAATGGCTTGTATTCTCATAAATTTTACTCAGTTTTCCATATATTTGAAAAATGAGGTCTTTATCAGAAAGACTTGCTGTAAAGATTGTTCCCAGCTTTCTAATTTCCTTCTAAGCTTGGTTGCATTGGTTTTGTTTGTATGAAAGCTTTTCAGTTTAATATGATCAAAATTAGCAATTCTACATTTTGTATGCTCTCTATCTCTTGTTTGATCATGAATTCTTCCCATCCCCATAGATCTGAGAGCTAGACTGTTCTTTGCTCTTCTAATTTGATTGCTTCATTGCCTATGGCACCTTTTAGCAAGGTGTAGGTTACTTCCGTATCTCTTTTAATTAGGTCTATTTTTGCTTTTACTTTGTCTAAGATCAGAATTGATACCCCTGCTTTTACTAAAGCTGAAGCAAAATAGATTCTGCTCTAGCCTCTTATCTTTACTCTGTGTGAGTCTCTTTGCTTCAAGCATGTTTCTTGTGAGCAATATACTATTTTTGATCCACTCTACTATCTGCTTCCTTTTTATGGCAGAGTTCATCCCATTCACATTCATAATTATTACTACCTATGTATTTCCCTCCATCCTATTCTTCCCCCATTTGTCCTGTCTCTCCTTTCACTTTTTCCTGCCTCACCAGTCTTTTACTTTTGTCTACCACGTCCACTTATCTGTCTTCCCTTTGGTCAGTCCCTCACCCCCATCCCACTTTACTTAATCTCCTCCCCTCCTACTTCTCTTTAGGGTAAAATAGATTTCTATATTCAACTGATTGTATATATTATTCCCTCTTTGAGCCAATACCGATGAGAGTAAGGTTCAAGCAATGCCTATCACTCTCCTTCCCATCTTCTTCTCCATTGCAATAGGTCTTTCTTGCCTCTTCCATGTGAGATAGTTTACCCTATTCTACCTCTCCCTTCCTTCCGCACCTATTGTACTTGTTTTTCTCATCCCTTAATTTTCTTATGCCATTCCCTCAAATTCACCTTATACCCATACCCTCTGTCTATGTATAATCCTTCTATCTGTACTATTAGTGATACAATTTTTAAGAAGTACAAGTTATCATCTTCCTGTGTAGGGATGTAAACCGTTTAGCTCTATTGAATCTCTTGTGGTTTCTTTTCCCTTTTTACCCATTTATGCTTCTCTTTGGTGTTGGTATTGGAGGTCAAATTCTTGGTTTAGTTCTGGTCGACTTATGAAGGCTTGAAATCCTTCTATTTCATTGAATGACCATCTTTCCCCTTGATATATTATGCTTAATTTTGCCAAGTAAGTGATTCTTGGTTGTAGTCCTTGCTCCTTTGCCCTCCGGAATATCATGTTCCATGATGTCTGACCCATTAATGTTGCAGCTGCCAGGTCCTGGGTTATCCTGATTGTGACTCTCTGATATTTGAATTCTTTATTTCTGGCCACTTATAGTGTTTTTTCCTTGACCTGATAGTTCTGAAATTTGGCTATGATATTCCTTAGGGTTTTTGTTTTGGGATCTCTTTCCTGAAGCAATCAGTGGATTTTTTTCAATGCCTATTCTGCCCTCTGATTCCAGAATATCAGGGCCGTTTTTCTTGATAATTTCTTGAGAGATGCTGTCCAGGTCCTCCTTTTGATTATGGCTTTCAGGTAAGTCTGATGATTCTGAAACTGTCTCTCCTGGATCTGTTTTCCAGGTCAGTTGTTTTTCCCATGAGGTATTTTAAATTTTCTTCCATTTTTTCATTCCTATGAATTTGTTTGATTGATAATGATGTCTTATAGAGTCATTAGCTTTGATTTGCCCAATTCTAACTTTTGAGGTGTTGTTTTCTTAATTAGCTTTTGTACTTTCTTTTCCATTTGTTCAACTGTACTCTTTAAGGAGTTGTTTCCTTCAGTGGGTTTTTGTATCTCCTTTTCCATTTGGCCAATTCTACTTTTTAAACAGTTTTCCAACTCTTGAGTCTTTTTTCATAATTCTCTTGCATCACTCTCATTTCTTTTCCCAATTTTCTTCTACCTCTCTTGTATGATTTTTAAGTTCCTTTTTGAGCTCTTCCATGAGTTCTTTCTGGGCTTGAGACCACTTCTCATTTTAGTTTGGGGGTTTTGCCCATAGGCATTTTGACATTGTCATCCTCTTCTGAATTTGTGTTTTGGTCGTCCCTGTCACCATAATAACTTTCTGTGGTCAGATTCTTTTTTTTTTTTGCTCATTTTTTGTCCTTTTTCCTTTCTTTTAAATTTCATCTCTTCCCCCAGGGTGGAAGGGGCTCTGTCTCAGGCTTCTTGTGCAAGTGGCTGCAGGTCCTGGTTGTTTACCTGATACTGTGCTGATGTTGCCCTGAGGCCCATGGGGGATCCTTGTGTCTGGTGCTGTGCTGACAGGGTGGAGTAGGAGTAGCTGGCACTTCTGGAGGCTGTAGGGGTCTATTAGCTTACTTGGTGCTGAGCCAGTGTCCTAGTGGTGGTGTCTTTTGTGTGCTGAGGCCAGGTGGGGTTTTTCTGCATTTCCTCAGGGCTGCACTGAAGCATGTGGAAGTCTGGCCCCTGGAGGATGCCTCTTTGCTCTGGGCTGCACCGAAGTATGTGAAGGTCCAGCCTCTTCAGGATGCCTTCCTGCCCAGGGAGTGTTATGCTTTAGTGCTATACTGAAGCACAAGGTGATTCTCAGAGCTGGATTCTGCCTGTTCTCCAGCTACACTAAGGCAGCTGGGAGGTTCTGGTGTTGGTATTTGTCTGCTCCACCATACTGGGGCTCAGGATCTCCTGCTGGTTTGCTGAGGTGAGGCTTGCTGCTAGCTTGCTTGGATGCTTTCTGTCCTAGATTGCACTCCTCTTTTACCCAAGTGAGATGGACTTTTCTTGCCAATCCTCCAAGTCTTCTGAGCTAAAAACCATTCCACACTGTCTTTCTGCTGACTGCCCTGTTCTAGAGTTTATTATGGGATGCTATTTTATGGTTGTTTGGAAGTGAATATGAGAGAGTTACAGTGATTTCCTACTTACTCCTTCATCTTGGTTCCCAGAAGTATTATTTATCTCTTAAACTGCTCAGGATCATTCTGCTTAGCTTCCACACTTTCTTGAGAATCCACAGGTTCCTCTGACATAACAGGTGCTGATTCATTTTTCTTTGTCTTGCAATATTTATTAATTGTTGTCTAGATGATCTTAGCTGATCTTGAGATAATATTACCTTCTGTTGTTAATAACTTACTTCTTGGTCTATCTGCTTATGATCAAGGTCTTTAATTGAATCTTCTCTCTCCTGATATCATTAGTAATTTCATTCTTTTTTTCTTTTATATTTCCTTATTGCTAACTTTCTTACTATTTCCCCTCAGATAAGTTTTTTTTTTTCCTAGAGGCTGGACTTGAAATCTGTGCCAGCCTCCTCCTATGATGGGCAGTTCACATTTCACCAGTTTCAGGATCTGTCTCAAATGATACCTGGGGTGACAAAATTGACCACAGATAAATACTGGGCTCTTTTCCCTCAGGTTTAATGGAGTATCCATACCCACATAACATATATCCTCGCCAGTTTCCGTTGTTCCTCAGTTCTTGGGGGTGAGTTTTTGTAGCACAGAGTGCTGCCACGCTGTTGTTCCAGCCAGGACAAAACTGTGCCTTTTAGTTTTCCATGTCACTCAGAGGAAGTGGTGGGGAAGTAGAGTTGAGTTCTATTGTGAGTTTCTGGGTCAATTTGCACAGTCCTGCTAGAGGATAGTATAGGGCATTACAGGTTAAGGATTACTCCTCTCTGCTCTTAATTCATTGGATTCTTACCTTCTTAGGGTTCCTTTTTGTCCTAGAATGTGGATATAGGTGAAATTAATCTTTATATGTAATTCCTATTTTGGAGACGTTTGAAAGGTTGTGAGGAGAATATTTCTTGTTGGTCTTGTGATTAGGAAGTTAGCACTCTATTTCTCTAACACCAAAAATGTCCCATTGCTTGTTACCTCTATATCATGAAATGCTATGCTATCAAAAGAATTACAATGACAGGAAACCCAAAGGGCAATGCAGAGATGTTGGGAGTGCACAAACAGGTTGCAGCATTTTGCTAACGAAAAATTAGGAAAGTTTCCCCAAGTGAAACATCTACAAGGACAGGGACTATGTTTTATTTAAACTTTAGCTTTCCTTCATCATCTACCACAGTGCTTTTTCGTAGTAAATACTTGTTGCATAAATGAATGGAGAACATAAAGATGTAAGGTAATATATTAGATGTCATTTACATAGTACTTTCAGGTTTTCAAAGCACTGTATATATAATATAAACATATATAAATTAGTATATATAACATATAACAAAATATAAAGTGCTTTATGGATAATCTAAATTGCTTCTTTATGGATAATCTAAATTGCTTCACAAACTTGAAACTTGTATAGAAATGTTATCTATTACAATCATTATTCTCCATCTTCATATTTTTATTCATTCATCCAATGAACAGTTAAACTCTATGTACTATATACAAAATCTCATTTGCTCTCCACAACAACATTGTTAAGTAGGTGCTATTGTTATCCCATGTTTTACAGGTGAGGGAATTGAAGTTGAGAGAATTTAAGTGACTTACAAGGGTGACACAGCCACTGCTCATGTGAGGCAGATAGCAATGCCAGGTCAGTCTCATACCAGCCCTATACTTTCTTTATTCACCTCTCCTCCTTGTTTCCTCAGGATTTCAAAAGAGGATGAACCAGATAAAGTATTGATTGAGCACTTATTTATGTGTCAACATTGTGCTATATCCGAGGATATAAGTATAAGTAAGCATGTTAGTTGCTGTGCTCAAAGGGCTTACACCTAAGAAAGGAGGACAACACATATAGAAGACAACAGAAAGGAGGAGGGAGAAGGGGAGGGAGAAGTAGTGTTATAAGTAGTACGGGGGTGGGTGGTATGGGTGTTGCCATATCAACCTGGTGCGGAGATGGCCAGAAAGTGAGATATAGGCCTGGTACTGAGCTACTAAACTGTAATGAGGATGAGATGCAACATATATTGCCCCTTTGGTCTCTTAGTAGTACCTTGATACTAAAAAAATAAAGTAAAATAAAAGTAAATAAAAGTAAAAAGTGAAAAAATAAAGTAAAATAAAACCCACGATAAAGGCCTGTGGAATATTGGATAGATCCTTTAAACAGAATTTATAGGCAAAGAGATCTTATAGTAAAAGTAGAATTGGAAGGATTATGATCTATATCTGTGGAGGAATCCTTTTTACTAATAAAATCACTGACTTTACAAAGCATCAGGGCATAAGACCTGTATGCAGTTTATGCACAGTTACTCGTAGTTACATATTGGACATTTAATACATATCTCCTAATAGTTAAAATGAATAGATTTCCTAAGAACTTTATGTAAACCAAAGTATATTGCAATATAGTCTGAATGAAGTATACAGCACTTAGTGAAACTGAACATTTGCAATGATGTAATATTTTTTGTTAACTATGGTAATCAACATGTTCAACTTTCATCATTTTATTTATGAGAAAACTAAGGCCCAGAGAGATTAAATGACTTGTCCCAGGTCATATAGGTGGTAACTGAAAGATTTGGGATTCATACTCAGGGTAGGTATTCATTCAGTAAATGCCTATTTTTAAGTGCTCATCATGTATCCCTAGTGCTAAGTACTAGGGATAAAGAAAGGTAAAAGGATGATGTTTGCTCTCAAGGAGCTTAGATTCTAATGGTGGAGACAATAGGCAAATAATTGTGAATCTGTGAGAGACGTATACCGTAAATAGAAGGTAATCTCAGAGGGAGGGCACGGGAGGAGGGGCGGTGGGTGAGCATGAGAGGACCAGGAAATACCTTCTACAGAATTTGGGATTTGAGCTGAGTCTTGAGAGAATGTGAAGGTAAGAGTAAGAGGTAGAGAGGGAGAGTATTGCAGGCATGGGAAATAGTCAGTGCAAAGAAATTGAGATGGGAGATGGCATGTCATGCATGAGGAACAGGAAGTTGGCCAGTGTGGCTAGACTGCAAAATGAGTGAAAGGAAGCAAAATATAAAAGGACTTGAAAGATTCAAAGGAACTATGTTATGAAGGGCTTTACAGGTCCCAAAGAACATGTTATATTTGATCCTAGAGCCACTGGGTATTATTGAAAAGTGGCTGATATGGTTATATCTGCACTTTTGGAAAATCCCTTTGGTTGCTGAGTGGAGGATGTAGTAGAGATGAGAGAGACTTGAAGCAGGAAGAGCAATAGTCCAGGCCCATTGTGATGAGAGGCTGTACCAGGGTGGTAGTTGCATAGTGGGCAGAAAGAAAGTTACATATGAGAGATATCATGAAAGTAGAAATGGTAAGACTTATAAACAAATTGGTTATGTTAAGTAAGTAAGAGTGAGATGTCTAGGGTGATACCAAAGTTGCAAGCCTGAGTGACTGGAAGAATAGCAATGCCCTTGAGAGTAATAAGGAAGTTAAGAAGAGAGGAATATTTGAAGAAGAAACATAATGAGTTCAATTTTGGACATGTTGAGTTTTAGATGCCTAGGGACCATTAAATTTTGAGATGTCCAAAAGGCAACTGGTTATTTGGGAATAGAGTTCAGAAGAAAAAAATATAGTTGGTTATAGGGATCTGGGAGTTATGTGAAAGAGATAGTGATTAAATCCATGGGAGCTGATGAGATCACTAAGTGAGGCATAATAGAGTGAGAAGAGAAGAGGGTCCAGGATAGAGTTTTGACATCTATGGTTAATGGGTATGACCCAGCTGAAGATCCAGCAAAGGAGACTGAGGTGTGACCAGGAAGGTAGGAATGGAAACAGAAGAGAGGAATGTCATATAAACTTAGAGAGTGTATCTAGGAGAAGAGGGGACCAAAAGTGCCAAGGACTGAAAAGAAGTCAAAAAGGATAGGAACTGTGAAAAGATAATTTGATTTGGCAATTAGGTGATCATTGATAACTTTGGAGCAAGTAATTTCAGTTGAATTGTGACTTTGAAACCCAAAACAAAGAGTTTAAAAGAGGCAGAGAATAGAAGTAGAGGCACCTAGTGTAGAAGGTTTTCTCAAGGGGAAGAGCTGCAGAGGAGAGAAGAGATATAGGATGATAGCTAGTGAGAATGGTGTAGCAGTAAACACACTGGCACACCCAGGACGTCTGCTAGCACAGATTTTTTAATCTGCCTAACTAGGAGAGATAGCTTTATAGGGGTCAACAATCTTCTTTAATTACATTGGAAAAGTCAGCACCCTGAACATCAGACAAAATATAAACTGAGAAATTAGACCAACAGACAGGGCTCTGAATCAAAGCAATATTGCTATACACTTTACGTACACCACTGGATCGAGAGAGCCTTTATATCCGAGCAGTTGAGGAGTTCTGAACATATGGTTACTCAGAGTCTTGGCCAGGGATCAAAAGATCCTTCTCATAAGTGAAACCCCAAAGCAAAATCTCACCTCAGAGTATATATGCACTTCTCAGATCCAGAAGGCATCATGACCCTCGTGACTCAGTGCCTAGCCAACTTACTACCAAAAAGTGTGAAAGCCTTCCTACAAGCAAGCCTCCCCTAAGAAAACTTCCCTTAATGGGCTCCGCGTGAGGCCTATTAAAGGGTGGGGAGCATCTTCATATCCCACTAACATTACAGATGGTTACATCACTCAAAGATTTTTTAAGACTAGGGGAAACACGGATATGTTTGTTGATAGAAGGGAGGGAGCCAGTAGAAAGGAAGATATTGAAGACTGGTGAGAGAATAGTGATGAGAGTGGATATAATCTATTGGAGAAAACACAAGGGGATGGAATCAAGGGTGCATGTCGAGAAGTTTGCCTTGGCAAGTGTAATGTTAATGGAATAGGAAGATCTTCCCTGTCCATTAATAGGCCTATGTGATCACATAATCATAGCCGTCATATATCCTGAGTCACATAGAGCCCATTAGGAGAGGAACTTGCCTAAAGGAAGGTTTGCTTAGGGGGAGGCTTGCTTGTAGGAAGGCTTCCAAAACTTTTGGTACCAAGCTAATTAGGTGCTGAGCCATGAGAGTTGTGATGCCTTCTAGCTCTGAGCCTATTAGTCGAAAGTGTATATGTATTCTGAGGTGAGATTTTGCTTTGGGGCCTTGCTCGTGAGAAGGACCTTTTGATTCTCTGGATCAGGGGCTGGGTAGCCTTGTGTTAAGAGACCCCCACTACTCAGATTTTGATGCTCCCCTGATCCCGTGGTGTATGTAGGTGGTTGCATTACTTTGTTGAGACAGTTGGAGCCTGGTCTGTTGATCTTTCTGCTAATTTCTCTGCTTGCATTTTCTTTGCTTGTATTTTCTCCTTGTTCAGGGTGCTGACCTTTCCCCTGAACTAGTGAGTGTAATTAAAGTAAGACTATTGACCCCTTTAAAGCTTCTTTCCTTAAGAAAAGCAGATCAAAGAACCTGTGCTAGGAGGCCATCCTTGGCGTGCCAAGGTGCTTGCTGTTACAGCAAGGAGACGAACCAAATAATCATATAAGATAGACTAAAGGAGACAACAGGGGAATATGTATGAGTATGTGAGATAAGTAGGTAGACAATGGCTTCAATTTATTTAGTGAAGTATGAAGTACAGTCTTCAGCTGAAAGAGTACAATGGAAAGCTTGAAGGAGGAATGAAAAAATTGGAAAAGCTGATGTGGTGAGTGGTAAAGTGAATCAATTACGGAGGTACAAAAATATTGCCCCCATTGAAATAAAGGCCATTTGAAATTATGCATTTGTAATGGACCTAGGAAGCATATTTTATGATTTTCTCTGGTTCCTTTCAGCAGCATGTGGAGGAATGAAGGAGAGGGGCAGTGAGAGTAATCCTAGTTTGGTAAATATGCTGACCACAGGTAGAGCATGAGTGGTTCAAAACAGGTCTGCTAAGAAAGTTAGATGATTAGGTTGTTCAAGGTCCAACCTCATGGCAGTTTGTGATGCTGTGTCCTGGATGACTTGCCTTGTAACAGATAGACACAGGATGAGGTATTAGTGGGAGAAGTCCTCTTAGGAGGCAGACAGTAGAAATTTGAAGTTGAAGAAGTGGGGTGGAAGACTGGATCTGATTGGGATTTAACCTCTGAAGCTCTGGAGAAGGCATAGAATGGGCTCTTTCAGGGTTCTGTGGCTATGACTGGAGCCCAGGAAATTGAGTAGGCCCTAGGCCCTTTGAATCCACTATACCAGGCTGACTCTTACAAGCATTTGTGGTGCTAGACGTGAGAGATAGCACTAATGAACTTATTTAGGAAACACAGTTCTTGTGTTGTACAGTAACATAATTGATTCTTGGGGTATTACAACAGGTTTTGAGATGACCCAGGTCTTTATTACAAGGAAAAATCCTATTGATTACTGTCTACAGGTTTGTATGCTACTCTTTTTTTTTTTAACACAAAAGATGTTGCTACTAGAGTGACTTTATGGGAAACCAATGTATAAAAATGAAATAACAGATGGGAGGAAGATTTGACAAATAAAAAACTCTGTATAAATTCAAGGTATTGTTATTGTTATTATTTGTTTTTAGACAATTTAACCAGAATAGAAAAGGAGGATAGTGGAGTAGATTGTCTTTGAAATGACCAAAGCTTGTCTCTGAAACGATGGAGAATTTTTGAATGCCAATTACCTTCTAGTGATACTATATAGCACATCATAGAATATCAGTCTTCAAAAACCTGAATTTGGGGATCACCCAAAGGATAACTGAGAAATGAATGACAAACCTGTAATATATCCCTAATTGCTCAGAAGAAGCTGTATAAAGAAAATCATCATAGAAATGTGTTACTTGAAAAAACAGATTAGCCAGTCACAGATGAGAATGAGGGATAAGTGATGGACAGTCCATATGCTTCATAGACACATGCCAAGTGAACTAGAGAAAGACACTAGCTCATTCCTTGTGGTAGATTTACTGGCGTATGTGGACAAGAGTCACATATAGCATGACAGGAACAGACAGGGTCTGATATGTATCCTTGGAAGGATCTACATCAATGTATACGCATCAATGAGACCACAAATTCAGAGAAGGGGTTGAAGGGCTTTTTTTAACCTCCTACAGTAAGCATCAATACCAGTTCTAAGCCCCTATGGTCAATTTAGTTCATTTTAACAAACACATTAAACAACTACCATGTGCAAAGTGCTGTGTGAGGCACTGCAGTTACAGGCACAAATAGGCTCCGAGGAATTACTTTCTACCAGGGAAATGTGTGAGATACAGAAAGAGGATGAGATCTTTAGAAAAAACACAAAAATTAGGTCTTTTCTCTATCAAGTCTTTATAAATGAAGTATTTTCCAACTGCATAGATACCTTCAAAAATCGGAATTATGTAGTCATGTTTGGTATTTGGATTTTTCTTATGTCACAAATTGATTTTACAGTAATGCAAAATTATATGCTGTTAAATCTTACACAATCTGGTTATCTAAGATGATCATATGTATTTGGAATTCAATGAATACTAATGACTCTTAGTTGGTACTGGATCAACTTTTTTTATATATAATGGATTGATCCCATTCTGAGTTCTGTCTGATCCTTGGGGGTAAATTTTCAGTGCAGTGCATGGGGATTTATCTGTGTGATTCCCATTAGTGTGAATAGGAATTTTGCAGCTAAATCCATGAGCTGAGCATTTGCTCTTTAATGTTATTTTAATATTTAATGGTTATTGCAGGGCTGTCAAGCTGGGACAGTTTGAATGAGGGAGATTTTAAGAACTTATGAGTGAGATTTTAAACATCTCATTGGAACATATTGCAATTTCCTTCATCATGTGGGGGAGATGCTTTGGGGGAAAAGCCCTCCTAAAACTAATAAAAAAGGGAGTTTTTCTTTCAGTAAGGAGAATTGTGGCAAACTTGTGACCCCAGTATTAGAACGATCCAAAGGACACATGAAAATATTCTAATAAAGTGAATCTTGCATAAGTATAGTTTTCAGATAGAGTTAGAAGGAAGAATTTTTTATTAATAAATGTATATTACCTCCCTCATTTATTTTAAAATATTGTTTTGCTTTGTTTTGTAATGTTTTTCCTTGACTAGGTTAGTGCTTGTTATTAGAGCTCAGTTCTAGCTGCTGGGTCTGATTTCTAGTATCCTTCTGTCCCCAAAGCAGAGATTCCTACAAAGCCTGAGAAGTCCCACATATTTAGAAAGAGCTGTCAATCCAACCTTAAGTTCTTCCTTTGAATTACTATTTTGGTTTGTGTAAAGTCATAGCTTCTAACCAGCCTAGGGATTCATTCAGGGTCAACTACTCCTTAGTAGTTGGAAAAGCAGTTGTAAGAACATTGTAAAATATTCATTAAATGGATAATGAATGAATTTTATTGGTCAGTTATTTCCATCATGCCTAGAGCTTTGTGATCCCATTTTAGGTTTTTTTGGGAAGGATACTGGAATGGTTTGCCATTTCCTTCTCCAGCTTACTTTAAAGATGAGGAAACTGAGGCAAAAAGAATTCAGTGACTTGCCCAGAGGCACACAGTTACTAAGTGTCTGAGTTTGGATTTGAACTCAGGTCTTTCTGCCTCCAGGCCCAGCACTCTATCCACTATGCCACCTAGCTGCCCTGATGAATGAGTGGATGGAAAACATTATAAAAAGATCAAGAAATTTAAGAAGATCAGGAAATTAAGGATTCATTTTGTTGTCCTTGGCAAAAGTATAGAGAATATGGAAAAAAAAATTGGAACTCAAAATAAAAGTTTGTAATGAAATTTTAGGTATTCAATGTGAGACCTGATTTGGGAATGAATACTGTTCTTGGGTGGGGGTAAGTTTGACTCTAGTTGTGAATAATCATGGTCCAGGGAGGCCATTAACATATCATTAATCAGCAATTTATCTCATCCCAGTGAGCATTGTATTCCCAGTCACTTATGTACTTAGAAGTGCAGAGTTTTTTTTTTTAAGGTACACTTGACAAAATACATATCATGTTGTGAATTTTCTGTGGATATTTGTATTAATGAGTCACTTTGTCATGTGAAATTCTCTGGTCCTTGGTCTCCATTGCCTTGTGCAAGAAATTCAACAGGTTTTCCTTATACTCTGTTTATGTGGTTTTCAAGAAGAAAGCAGAGGACTGTTTTTCATTTCTTTCTTTAAAATGTCCATCCAGATATTATTTCTCTCTCCACCCCCAAAGGATGTATTCTTTTCACAACATGTAATCCCCAAGATAATCTTGGTATCAGGCATAAGGGTTGCCAGTTTTCCACAGTGGAGTACTTTATGAGGGAGAAAAGTATTTCAGTCTCTCCCCTATTAATTTCTATCAAAAGTCTGGTTTACTCTCATACTCCCCAGTGGAACGGTTTCTGTTTGATTTCAATTAAAAATGAAATGTCAGCATTTCAGGATGTATTGTGCTGTTTTAATGGTGCACACAATTCCAACTCATTAGGGAAAAGGCAGCATGTTTGGAAGAAACCCAGTTGGGATGGAAAAGTAGATTTCTGTTTCACATTTTCATTAGAAATATGAACCAGAATGTATTCTGTCAAGGCCTCTACTTAGAGAAGGAATCTGTGGCAAGAAGTCTCCCTATTTCCACATCATTCAATACCTTCAATTTATTTGGGGTTACCTCTATTAGATCATATTTTCCTTGTTCCCAGGCTAAATTTATCTAGTAACATTCTTGCCATGATTGCATGTCTGTGAGCAGTGTGTACTGCTGAAAAGGGTGCCTGAAGAATGGTGAAGTGCATATGGTGGGTAAAAGTTAATTCCATTAAAGGTGCTATTTTATGTGGGGTTTGTGTTTCAAGAGAGAATTTCCATGCTTTCCATTTTTGGCGGCTTTGACTTGTCATATAAAAATCCAAACTTATGTGAAACTTCAGGCAAGCTAGCATCACTGAATTTCTCTCCTTCTCAAGAAATCAGGCATATGTAGGTAGTTATGGAAATGCATAGGTAGTGATGACAGCTTGACTAGCAGTGTAAAATGTACAATAAAGCGATCACTTCTAAAAATTTCAACAAGAGATCTTTAATATTTCCTGAAATACCAACATCTGGAAAAATGGAATGGTTTTCCACTTAAAAGATGAGAAATATACTTTTTCAATTTGGGGTTGGCAAGAGTAAAATTATAAAGTAATATGCTCTATGACTGTATCACATTTGATTGTCTGGTATAGAAGCTAGTAGAAGCATAAATTTTATTACCAATTTTCATGCAGAATTAAAATTGCTAAGCATCTAAATTAGGATCTGGCAACAACATCCAATTTTTAACAAAATACTGACCACTAAAAAAAAAATCCATTCTCCTTTGGCTTCACATAACCATTTCCTCTTCTTGTTGTCCTTTGTTTTCAGAGATGAGTTACTTGATGTGATTAGCATGTGTGCATTCGGTAGGTGGGGGAGGGATGAGGAAAGGGGAAGGGGGAAGAGGGTTGCTGAAAAGTTCAGTGGCGGAACCAATAAAATTCCCTTCAGTACTGAGCACATAGGAAATTTGTCCCTCTATTAGTGGTCAGAGTTATCCAAAGGGCTCATCTCTCTTTGTAACACTATCTCCCACATACTTGTTGGATTAGAAATAACAAGACTATAGTACCCTAACCCTATATCCACAGATTTAACATGATGCTTGGCACTATATATTTTTTTTAATTATGGACATACCCAGATAAGGAGAGTTTTGTTGACTAAAGGAGCATTCCTTCAGTGTTTGTAGTTTCTTAGACTTAATTACTATAAATGACTTTATTCAACCATTTGTATTCATTAATTTATGGAAGTAACATTGATAAAACTCCATAAGAAGATAGAGTCCTCAGACTGAATCCAAAAATTTCATTCATAGTAAGGCAAACAAACAAACAAACAAGAAACAAGTGTTTGCTGCTAAGGGAGACTTGAAGAAAATAGGATCTGGTTCCTGGAACTCTAGAAGAGCACTGTCACTCTGAAGACCTTTAGTTTTCCTGAGATCTTAGTATAACCTTCATACCAAATTCTATTAGCTCCCCAAAAGACATGTTGATCTTTTTAATTCAGTTTTCTATTTCTTTGCTAGAATGACTAACCTAACACTGCATTTTGCTTTGCAGTTAAAATGTTATCTTGAAAGCAGTTATAGTGTATTTGTTTTGTTTTGGGGCTGCGGTTTCATCTGTATAAGGAATGTTTAGTATGGAAACTTTTTATCTAAGTTTATCAGAAGCATTGCTAATTTGTAGTCTCAGAGAATTCTTTGAGCACTAAGAGGTTAAACGATTTGCCCAAAGTCACATAATTATGATATGTGAGAGGAAGAATTTGTGTTCAGGTCTTGCAGGCTTCAAGACAAGCACTTTAGCATCAGTCTCTTATATAATATTGTGTATTTTGCTATCTATGTTTGTGTCTTATCCACTACTAAGTTCCTGGAGGGTAGAGACTGTCTTATCTATACTCCTGTTGTCTCCAGCACCTGGCTTAGTACTCTACACATAACAGTCATCTAATATGTGGTGGTTCTTTTGTATTGTATTTGTATACACTTAGTTCTAAATCTATTATGTAATCTACTATGTTAACATTTTCCATAGGAACCATGTGAAACCATAGAAAATTAGAACTTTAAGGGACTTTTAAGGATCATCCAATCTGAGCTCTCCTATATTTAACAAGTAATGACTTCATGCAAAATGTCAAATTTTCTTAGTCATTGGAAATAATTTAGGGACTTCATTACATATTTAAAATGCTCAAGGATTTGGTTAAAATGACAAAATCCCAACAAATGCTGGCCTACTTTCTGAAGGTATAGTCACCTTTATTCCTTTAAAATCAACTCTAGAGTATTTAGATAAATTTGTACAAATTCAACATTTCCATTTGTTTGCTGGAATTCACACTGAGCTTTTGGTGGCCTGTAGGTGTATACCTGCAACATTCTATATTCTCCTCTGTTAATGGATAATGTTATATTTGGTGAACTTTTGGATTGGGGATGAGAAAGAGAATGCTTGAGGAAAACAGCTGAAATGCCTTTTAAAAGAATAGAAAACAGTCTACCACGCAAAAGTCATCATCTATATTTTGACTGCTCTAATGTTTTTAGGCCATATAGGAAATATTCCACACAGCATACCAACCTGGCTCTTAGGCAACTTAAACTCCAATCTCCAAACTCATGGAATTATAATTATTTTCTTTTAAGCTACTTAGTCGTGAGTCAGGGGAATAAAAAAGATCTCTAAAGAACCAACAAAGTATCTTGGAAAGTAAAAGATCTGAGGTCATTATCAATGGAAGTTTGGAGAAAAGGAAATGCGTAACAAAATGTACAGCTCTCCAGCAGATAACCTACTCCCTAGAAATCCCAAATTAGGATATCTATGGTGTTGATGGACGGATGTTGATCTATTTCGAGGTCTATGAAGTATAAGTTAAGCTGAAGCATACCAAACCAATAACAAAGAATTGTAAGTTTTCTACTGTGGCAAAACTTCAAGGAACTTCTTCCTTAAAGGATAAGATGTGAGATACCACCATTTATAGGGGCTAAAGTCAAATAAATTCATTTCATTAAAATGGCAAACAGAAGAAAAGAAGCACAGAACCTGGGTAAGTGGGCATGCATTTGCAGCTGCTAAAAGACTACGTGATTCAAAGGGTTGGCTCAGTCTGTAGAAGTGCATTATTATCTTGGAGGTCAACAATCCTGAGAACATTGGCTGCTCTTTCCAGCCCTATGAGCCAGCCTACTAAAGGAATAAAAGATGAAATAGATCACACAACTTTCATGTAAAACATAGCCTTAGCTGAAGTCATAAACCACATGAAATAGAAATATGAGACACGAGTCACTATTCTCGTTGCCATAATCTTGGAATGTGAAGCTTCTTGGAAGACAAATGATTTCTAGGTGTGTAAGGCCAAAGTGGAAGAAAGGGTATTTTATCAAGTTGACTAAAAGAAAAAGAAGTCAAGATTAATATTATTTCCTTGGCCCATGGATCACTCTTGAGGGATTTTCCAGGGCCTTTCAAAAATTTAACTACATACTACTATACCCATTTAAAAAACTCATTTTAACATTTGTAATCCTTTCAATTTATGATACTTTTCTAGTAGTTGCTGTGGAGTTGTATTTTTAATACTATAACATCTGCTTAATCAATATGCAAAGGATTAGACAAAATGGACATAGAATTAACCAACTTGGAATTATACACTTAACTACTTCATCTTCCTCCCAAATATATACATATATATGTATACATATATATACACACACATATATATATACGTATACATATATATATGTATATATACATATGTTTATTCAGTAGGGGATGACATGGTCAAAATTGTGACTTAGGAGAATTATTCTATGTTAAGGGGGAATTAGTCAAGGGAGAGACTTGAGGCATTGATACTAATTGTCATAGTTCAAATGAGAGGTGATGAGTACCTGAACTAGGATAATGACTGTGGTAGTGGAGAGAAGGGGGCGGATGTGAGAGGTGTTGTAGAGATAGGAGTGATAAGATTTGAAGACAGATTAGATATGTGTTTGACTGGAGACAAGGATAACACTAAGGTTGCAAACCTGAGTGAGTAAAAGGATGGTACCTCCTTTGACAGAAATAGGGAAGTTTAGGAGAAGATTGGCTTTTGAAAGAAAGCTGAGTTCAGTTTTGGACATATTAAGTTTGAGATGTCTCTTAGTCCAAAGTGTCCAATAGTCGTTGAGGACCGTGTGACCATGAATATGTCGATAAGTTTCTTTGGGTTTCTGTTTCCTCATTTGTAAAATGAAAGAGTCAGCCCAAATAATTTATCTTCTGCTCTAAATCTGTGATCCTATGATTCCATGATATTAAAATAGAGAAGAAAACAAAAGTAGGCATGGGCTCCTAAAGTTAGACATATTAAACTGTTGTCTTAGTGACATTTGGGGAAGGGAAATGAAAGAGTAACACACAAGAGTAACAATTCAGCATTAAGGGGATGGAAGGAGACTTGGATGTGGTCTTTAGTGCTTGAAATCCTTTCTTTCTAGGTGAAGTAGACAATTTTTTTGCTATTTTTTTTTGCTGCAAGTTTATTCATTATGAGTGCTAGCTATAGCTACATGGGCAAATAAATTACTTCACTAAATCCACATTTCCTCTGTGTTACTCCATGACTCCCCATAAGCCAAAATGGAAGGATTTTCAGGGAACAACAACTTGGCATGGTTGGCAAGATAGGAGTTGATGTTTTTGGGATTCCCATTTTTTTTTTTAAGAATGCCTTGATTTTTTTTTAAATTTAATTAATTTATTTAACATATTTAGTTTTCAGCATTGGTTTTCACAAGAGTTTGAATTACAAATTTTCTCCCCATTTCTACCCTCCCCCCCCACTCCAAGATGGCATATATTCTGGTTGCCCTGTTCCCCAGTCAGCCCTCCCATCCCCTTTTCCCTTCCTTTTTTGTAGGGCAAGCTAAATTTCTACTCCACATTGCCTGTGTATCTTATTTTCTAGTTGCATGCAAGAAACTTTTTTTTTTTGTTTTTGAATGTCTGTTTTTAAAAACTTTGAGTTCCAAATTCTCCCCTCTCCTCCCTTCCCACCCACCCTCCCCAAGAAGTCAAACAATTCAACATAGGCCACATGTGTATCATTATGTATAACCCTTCCACAATACTCATGTTGTGAAAGACTAACTATATTTTGCTCCTTCCCAACCCCTCCCCCTTTATTGAGTTTTCTCCCTTGACCCTGCCCCCTTTTGAAAGTGTTTGTTTTTGATTACCTCCACCCCCATCTGCCCTCCCCTCCATCATCCCCCCCTTTTTTTATCTTCTTCCCTCTTCTTTCCTGTGAGGTAAGATACCCAATTGGGTATGTATGGTATTCCCTCCTCAGGCCAAATCTGACGAGAGCAACATTCACTCATTCCCCTCTCACCTGCCCTCTCCCCTCCTCCCACAGAACTGCTTCCTCTTGCCACCTTTATGCAAGATAATCCACCCCATTCTATCTCTCCCTATCACCCTCTCTCAATATGTTCCTCTCTCATCCCTTCATTTGATTTTATTTCTTTTAGATATCTTCCCTTCATCTTCAACTTACCCTGTGTCCTCTCTCTCTCTCTCTCTCTCTCTCTCTCTCTCTCTCTCTCTCTATATATATATATATATATATATATATATATACACACATAGATATATACATACACATTCACATATATATATAATATATATATATTATATATATATACATAAACATATATACATATATGCATATTCCCTTCAGCTACCCTAATACTGAGGTCTCATGAATCATACATGTTATCTTTCCATGTAGGAATGTCAACAAAACAGTTCACCTTTAGTAAGTCCCTTGCAATTTCTTTTTCTTGTTCTTTTTCTTGATTACCTTTTCATACTTCTCTTGATTCTTGTGTTTGAAAGTCAAATTTTCTATTCAGTTCTGGTCTTTTCACTGAGAAAGCTTGAAAGTCCTCTATTTTATTAAAAGTCCATATTTTGCCTTGGAGCATGATACTCAGTTTTGCTGGGTAGGTGATTCTTGGTTTTAATCCTAGCTCCATTGACCTCCAGAATTCCAAGCCCTTCGATCTCTTAATGTAGAAGCTGCCAGATCTTGGGTTATTCTGATTGGGTTTCCACAATACTCAAATTGTTTCTTTCTGGCTGCTTGCAGTATTTTCTCCTTGATCTGGGAGCTCTGGAATTTGGCGACAATATTCCTTGGAGATTTCTTTTTGGGATCTATTTGAGGAGGCGATTGATGGATTCTTTCAATTTCTATTTTACCCTGTGGCTCTAGAATATCAGGGCAGTTCTCCTTGATAATTTCTTGAAAGATGATATCTAGGCTCTTTTTTTGATCATGGCTTTCAGGTAGTCCAATAATTTTTAAATTATCTCTCCTGGATCTATTTTCTAGCTCAGTGGTTTTTCCAATGAGATATTTCACATTGTCTTCCACTTTTTCATTCCTTTGGTTCTGTTTTATAATATCTTGATTTCTCATCAAGTCACTAGCTTCCACTTGCTCCAATCTAATTTTTAAAGTAGTATTTTCTTCAGTGGTCTTTTGGACCTCCTTTTCCATTTGGCTAATTGTGCCTTTCAAGGCATTCTTTTCCTCATTGGCTTTTTGGAGCTCTTTTGCCATTTGAATTAGTCTGTTTTTTAAGGTGTTATTTTCTTCAGTGTATTTTTCAGTATTTTTTTGGGTCTCCTTTAGCAAGTCATTGACTTGTTTTTCATGGTTCTCTGGCATCCTTCTTATTTCTCTTCCCAATTTTTCCTCTACTTCTCTAACTTGCTTTTCCAAATCCTTTTTGAGCTCTTCCTTGGCCTGGGACCAGTTCATGTTTTTCTTGGAGGTTTCTGTTGTAGGCTCTTGAACTTTGTTAACTTCTGTCTGTATGTTTTGGTCTTCTTTGTTACCAAAGAAAGAATGCAAAGTCTGAGACTGAATCTGGGTGCGTTTTCGCTGCCTGGCCATATTCCCAATCAACTAATTTGACCCTTGAATTTTTCAGTGGGGTATGACTGCTTGTAGACTAAAGAGTTCTATGTTCCATGTTTGGGGGGGATGTGCCAGTTCTGCCACACCAGCACTGCTCCTTCCCCAAGAACCCCCAACCCGGACTGGGCTTAGATCTTCAGCAGGCTGTGCACTCCTGCTCTGATCCGCCACTTAATTCCTCCCACCAGGTGGGCCTGGGGCTGGAAGCAACAACAGCTGTAGCTGCCCCACCTCCGCTGCCCCTGGGGCTGGAAGCCAAACCGCGAACTCCTTCCACTCCCGCAGCTTTTCCCACTAACCTTCTCCGCTGTCTTTGGTGTTTGTGGGTTAAGAAGTCTGGTAACTGCTGCAGCTCACTGATTCAGGGTGCTAGGGCCTGCTCCACCCAGCTCCTGGTCTGGTTGGTCCGCGCTGCTCAGGCTGGGCTCTGCTCCACTCCGTTCCCAGCTCCCAGTTCTGTGTGGGATAGACCTCACCCAGAGACCATCCAGGCTGTCCTGGGCTGGAGCCCTGCTTCCCTCTGCTGTTTTGTGGGTTCTGCAGTTCTAGAATTGGTTCTGAGCCATTTTTTATAGGTTTTTGGAGGGACTCGGCAGGGAGGTCATGCTAGTCCCTGCTTTCCAGCCACCATCTTGGCTCCGCCCCTGGGATTCCCATTTTCTTAAAACTGCTTGTGTGGTAGATTTGGGAAGAGCATGGGGGACAGAGAACTGCTAAATTCTCTCTTCTAAAAATGCACAAGAAAGTATTTAGTGGGGAGATCAGAGGGGAAATCATACTAGGAATCGAAGCTTCATATGGAAAAAAGGAAGAAATAACGCATGTTTCTGAGGAAAGCATACTAATTTTTGTTTAGGATATTCTATGATTGAAGCACCTTTATAAAACAAGGTGAAATATTTTTGGTTGTATTTTTAATACCATTGAATTACTTTCACACTGACCTGTGAGTGTGTGTCCGTATGTGTGTTTGATTTTACTGAAGCACTCAATAATTGGTTAGGTCATGAAGTTATTGTGGATTTATTGTATACTTTGAAATTTGCACCAATTCTTCAGTGATAAATGATCTTAGCAATTTGAGTACTTCCTTCAACTACACAGATTCTTTAGTGGAGATTCTTTATGAATTGCTGGAGCCAAAATATTGATCGAAGACTGAGAGTTGGAAGGGATATTGCTGTTCTGTCATTGAGTCTCTTCTGACTCTTTGTGACTGGACAAAACAATAGTTTCCATGGAGTTTTCTGGGGAAAGATATTAGAATGGTTTGCCATTTTCTTCTCCAGGATTAAGGCAAAAAGTGTTGAATGACTTGGCCAGGGTCACATAGCTAGTAAGTATGTGAGGTCAGATTTGAACTCAGTTCTTCCTGACTCCAGGCTCAGCACTCTGTCCACTAAACCACCTAGATCCCTCCTAGGCAAATAGAGGTTAAGTGACTTGGCCAGTGTCACATAGCTAGCAAGTTGCTGAAGCCAGATTTGAACTCCAGCTTTCCTGACTCCAGGTCCAACTGAAACATTTAGCTGCTTTTAGTTGTGATCTTAGAGATCATCAAGTCCAACATTCTCTTTTTACAAATTTAACAGAAGCCAAGAAAGGTAAGTAGTGACAGAGCTGGGATTTGCACAGAAATCCCCTGACTCCAAATCTAGCATTGTTTTCATTCATTCCATTGTTATAAGCTTGAAGCATTCTGAGTTGCCTTTGTGTCATGTAGAGATATTATAGGAGAATTTTAGTGGACTGATCTTATGAGTCAAACCAATAGATCTTTAACCTTCATTTTCAACCCCATTCAATTCCTCAAAGAAAGTTACTTATCATTTATTCTCTCTTTAGGAAGCCCAAATGGTTTGAATTATCTTACAATTTTTTTTTTAAATCTATTGTACTTTAAAAAAAAGACCCTCATGAAACTTTATGATCATTAGCAATTTCTTTTATGCTTTTGTGTTTCTGTAAATATATGCAAATGCTTGTGTTGACACATGGGCACAATCCTTTGATACTTTGATACGCATACATCATCAGATATATCTACATGTATGTAGAGTTTATTGCCCGAACAGTCCTACAACACCACCATCCATTAGACATTTCAAACTAGATGTCCACAGATATCTCAAACTCAAAATGTTCAAAAACAGAACTCATCATTCCCACCCATCATGTCCCCTCAAAGCTACTCCTTTTCCAAATGTGCCTCTTTCTCTTGAGAGCCTTACCACCCCTCCAGTCCCCTAGGTGTGTAACCTCAGCTTTATATTTGACTCTTCTTTATCCCTCACCATCTATATATGGTGCAATACCTCTGTAGTATCTCTCACATCCAATCCCTTTTCTTAACTCATATAACCACCATTTTAGTTCAGGTTCTCATCATGTTTCATGTTGACTCTTGCAATGGCTTCCTAATTGGCCTCCTTCCTCCAAGGCTCTTCTCCTCCTTTCCATCAACCACCAGAAAATTTGGAAGAGAAGTATATTTGTAATGCAAGACCCTATACTCAAGAGTAGTCCTCCACCTCACTGAATCCCTCACTTCCTTCAAGATGGCTCAAGTACTACCTTATATACAAAGTCTTTCTTTATCTCTCAAATCCAGACACAATTCCTCCCTATCTATTTTGATTTTATTTTATACTTATTTTGTACATTCTTATATAGGTACATATTGTTTCCACAGTTAGAATGTGAGGTCCTTGAGTTCATCAATTATTTAACTTTTTTCCCTTTGAATCCTTATCCCATTACACTGTTTCTAGCACAGGCAATGCTAACCATGTTTATTGATTTCTATATTTTCCATGAGAATAGTATAAAGGACTTTGCTCTGTGCTTTGATGATTCTGAAAGAGAGAGCAAGGCTGACAATTTTGTGTAATTCTGCCTCACTTAAATCCAGTTCACAAATCTGTCAAGATATCACCCTGTGATGTCATTGGTCCTCTTCAAAATAGGATAAATGACAACAGTGACAAAATATAGATTAGCAGCATATATGGTATTTCCCTGATCTATCAATCTATAACCCTGTCAAAAAAGTTTAGTTGGATATGACTAGTTTTTTTCTGTTATTATTATCAGGTGACTAGATGGCACAGTATGTATAGTACAGGATTTGGAGTTAGGAAGCCCAGAGTTAAAATTGTGCCAAATTTCACCTCAAATTCTGTGTGACCCTCTACAAGTCCTTTTACTTACATCTGCCTCAGTTTCCTTATCTGTGAAATGGGGAAAAATAATAGCACCTACCTTCTAGGTTTGTTGTGAGGATAAAATGACATAATACTTGTAAAGCAATTTGCAAACTTTAAAGAGCTATTTGTCAGACACTATAATTTTTATTGTAAAAATACATTTTTGGTGCTTATATTTATGTTGTTAACACTTCCTTGCAGAACCATTCCTTGTAACAAAATTATAGTTAATCAAAATAAATCAACACATGACCATTTCTGATTATGTATTTCTTACTCTGTACCTATAGGCCTCTAACTTGCTCCTGGGGGTAGAGAAGCAGGATTTGTCCTCCTTGGAAACATGCACTGGTGTGTTTCACCATCAGTCTTCTGCAATCAGCAGTGGCCATGGAATTGATTGGATTTCTGATGTCTTTCAATCTTACTTTCCTTTACATAATTGTGGTTGTTGCATAAAATGCTTTCTTGTTTTTGCTTATCTTGCTTTGTTCATGAAAGTCTTCCTAATAATTAAAAATTCAATAATGTATTCAATCATACATATTCTTTCCTGAATTGACCATATTAATTATTTCTTATGGAATAAGAAATATACCTTTACATTCATAAAGTACAATTTGTTCAGCCATTACTCAGATTATGGATGCCTCTTTGATTCCAATTCCTTGCTATTACCAAAAAAAGGTTGCTATACATTTTTAATAATATCCATCCTGTTATATCTCAGATGACCTGTTTTTAATGAAGTTACCTTGGTGTTTAATGATCACTTGTAACTCCTAACTCTTCACTATTTATCCCTTTAGGGAAAAATTTTAGGATTTTCCCAATAATTCCAGTCAAGCTCACTGGCCTATAGTTTATAATATCCATTTTCTACCTTTTTTTAAGTGGGAATAATAGTGCCCTTTTCCAATCTCAACGTCTTTGGTTTTTCAAAGATCAATGAGAGTGGCTCAGTCATGAGAATGACCAGTTCTTCATTACTTGCAAACGTTCTTCATATAGCAAAGGTGACTTTTACCATAAGGGTACCTAGATGCTCTCTTCTTAATTGTCTTGGGTATCCAGGCCCTCTTAGTCATTTTAATTCTTTCCTTTTGAAGTTCAGAGATCATTTTACTTGATAAAGAAAAAAGAAGCAAAGTAACAATTGAGCAACTCTGCTTTCATCCGCTATCATTATCTCTCTTTCCTGAGTCGAGGCCCTTTCCCATCTTTGATCCTTCTCTCTTCTCCATTACTACTTTTCCTCTCCCTTTTTGTTCTTAGCTTCCCTGGTAAGTTTCAGTTCCTTTGGAGTTTTAGCACTCCTGACACCATTCTTACAGGAGTATATGCTTCTATGTTCATGCTCTGTTGTCTGCCCTTGCTTCTATCTTCCCTGCTTGTCTTTTAAAAACTAATTTGGTTGATGAGTCCCCTGTGCACTGAGTCCCTGTGTACTTAACGTTTATTTTTCTTCATATCAATATAACATTTCACTATACTAATAGTTTACTACAATTACATACCACAATTTAGCCAGTCTTTTTTTCCAGTTGCCAGCCATAAAGACTTCCCCTAATTGTTGACTACTTCAAAAAAAAAAAAGCAGAAACTCTATTAAATGACTGGTGTTGACAAGTAATACGTTTGAAAATCCACCAGATAGAAGAATAGTAACATAAGTACAGGATAAGTACATATTGGAAAACAAACTTAATACTTCAACGAGAGGCAATGTAAGTTTTCTGCAGAATGTTTGTGATGGTCTATGATGTTTTCAAAATGACTTGAAATGTTCATGCCCAGCAATCGTGGTTTTCAAATAGTCTGACATTTGTGCTATAAGAATGCAAATGTTTGTAATATGTTGATCATATGTTTACACATCTAACAAAGTTTGATAACAGGGTAACAGAATGGAATGAAGTAACTACACTGGTGAGTGTAGAGACCCCAAATGAAGAGATGTACATTCTATAAATCTATTGGGAATTAGTTTGTGTTGTTGAACCCTCCTGGTATTTTAGAAATAATTTGAGAGGTTGAAAAACTACAAGAACATATTAAACTTAATCAAAAGTGGTCAGAATTTTATGTAATCACTGCAATGGTTTTTTCTCAATCCTTACTCTAAACCTCTCTGTAGCTTTTGACCCTGCTAATCACTCTCTCCTTGATAATTCTCATCTCTCTAGGTTTTTAAGATAGCATTTCAAGATACTCTTTCCTGGTTCTCCTCCTTCCTATCACACTCCTCCTCAGTTGGCTTTTTTTTTTTGTTCATTCCTACTCCAGATTATGTCCTCTGTCCTGGGTTTTCTTCTCTTCTTTCTTTATACTACTTCCCTTGGTGATCTCATCAGCTCCAATGGATTTAATTAGCAGTTCTATGCTAACAATGGTCAGTTCCAATGGATTTAATTACCAGCTTTATGCTAACAATGACCAAATCTACCTATCCTGTTCCAACCTATATACTGACCTGCGATCTTATATCTTCAACTGCCTTTTAGATATCTCAAACTGAATGTCTAGTAGTCATCTTAAACTAAAATCTCATTATCTTTCCTCCCCAAACTCCCCTTTATCTCCTAGGGAAGCTTCTGGTATTGTAGAGGGCACCACCTCCTAATCTCTCGGGCTCTTACCTTTGGGGTCATCCTAGTCTCCACCATCTCTCGCCCTCCCACTTCCCATCCAATGTTTGGCTAAAGCCTATTAATTTCACCTTTGCAACATCTCTTTAAAATGTCCTCTTCTCTCCTTGGATACTGCCGCAATTCTGGTGCAAGTCCTCATCACTTCATGTCTGGATTATTGCAATAGGCTGATGATGGGTCTGCCTGCCTAAAATCTCTTACCACTGCATCTTCCATTCAGACACCAAACCAAGTTTTCTGAAGAGCAGTTCCAACCATGTCACCCTCCTACTCCATAAATTCCAGTGGCTTTCTATTAACTCCAAGATCAAATACAAAATACTCAGTTTGGTATTTAAAACTCTTTATAACCTAGCTCTCTCCTGATTTTCCAGACTAACATTTTACTCCCCACCACATACTCTTCCATTCAGTGACACTGGCTTTTTTGCTGCTCCAAGAACAAGAGACACTCTAACTGCTAGCCCTGGGCATTTTCTCTGGCTCTCCCCCATGCCTGGAATTCTTTCCCTTCTTATCTCAATCTACTGGCTTCCCTGGCTCCTTTTAAGTTTCAACTAAAATTCCATTTTCTATAAAAAACCTTTCCCAGTACCTTTTATTTCTAGTGCCTTCTCTCCCTTATTTACTTCCTATTTAACGCATTATATACATAAACATATATATGTGTATATGTGTGTACATATACACACACATATGTGTATATATAGCTTGTTTGTACGTATTTGTTTACTTGTCTCTCCCATTAGGTTGTAAACTCCTTGATGGCAGGAACTATCTTTTGACTTTTTTTTATCCTCAGTATTTTAGCACAGTGCCTGGCACATAACAGGTGCTTAATAAATGTTATTGGCTGACTACAGAAACACCAAAATTGTTAGGTACATAATCCTAACTTTTAGATTGCTTCAGGAACAAACCTATAATATTTCAAATATACACAGACTTAATTTTTAAGAATCTATTTATTTTAAACATTCTTTTAAAATTGAGTTGCAGAATTTGTCCCTCCCCCCTATTTCTCCCCCATCCAGAGTTCATCATTTCTCTTTCTGAGGTGAACAGCATTTTTCATCACAAGTACTTCAGATTTATCTTGGATCATTGTATTGATCAGAGTAGCCAAATATTTCAGAGTTGATCATCATTGCAACATTGCTGTTACTGTGCACGACAATCTTCCAGTTCTTCTCATTTTACTTTGCATCATTTCATATAGGTCTTGTCATGTTTTTTGTTTATTATAACTCAATAACATTCCATCATAATCATATGTCACAGCTTGTTTAACTATTCCTCTGTTGATGAACATCCTTTCAATTTCCAGTTCTTTACCAGTACCAAAATAAAAATATTTTTATAAATATAAGTGCTTTTACTTTTTCTTTGATCTCTTTGGAGTACAGATTTAGTAGCAGTGTTGTTGGATCAAGGGTATGCACAGTTATATAGTCCTTTAAACATAGTTCCAAATTATTTTCTAGAATTGTTGGACAGTTCACAACTCCACAATAGTGCATTAGTATCCCTATTTTTACACATCCCCTCCAGTGTTTGTCATTCTGCTTTTCTGTCATGTTTGCCAATCTGATGGGTATGAGGTGGTACCTCAGTTACTTTAATTTATATTTTATAATTATTAGTGACTTAGAACATTTTTTCATGTGACTATAGACAGCTTTGATTTCTCCTTCTGAAAACTGCCTGTTCATACATTCCCTTTGACTATCAGTTGGAGAACGGCTCTAATTTTTTTTATAGATTTGACTAAGTTCCCTATATATCTGAGAAATGAGGCCTTTATTCAAGAAACTTGTTGTAACATTTTTTGATATTTCATTTTTTAGTCAAAATGTGGTTTCTTTGATCTCTTTTAATTAGCTCTATATTTTGCTTTTGCTTTGTTTGAGATCTTGATTGCTAACACTGTTTTATTTTGCTTCAGTTGAAGCATAATTTATTCTGCTCCAGGCCTTTATTTTAACTCTACGTGTCTCTCTGTTTCAACTGTGTCTCTTATAAAACATATCGTTGGAATTTGGTTTCCACTCCATCCTGCTATCTGCTTCCATTTTATGGGTTAGCTCATTCCATTCATGTTCACAGTTAGGATTACTAACTGTATATTTCTCTCCATCTTATTTTTTTCTGTTTAAACTTCTCCCTCTTTTTATCCTGTCCCTCCTTAAAAGTCTGTTTTGCTTCTGACAACTGCCTCCCTTAAACCACCCTCCCTTTTCCATCACTCTTTTCTCTTATCCCCTTCTCATCCTATTTCCTTATTGGGTGAGATAGATTTCAATATCCCACTGGGTGTGTATATTTATTCTTCCCTCTTTGAACCAATTCCAATGAGAGGGAAGCTCAAGCATAGCCTACCCACTCCCACTTTCCCCTTCACTATAAAAACTCTTTCTTGCATGCTTTTTTATGTGAGAAAAATTTTCCTCATTCTACTTCTCCCTTTCCCCTTTCCCCAGTGCATTCTTCTTTCCCATCCCAATATTTTTTTTTGAGATCACCCTGTCATATTCAATTCACACTCATGCCCTCTGTCTATGTAGACTGCTAACCACTTTAATGATGAAAAAGTTCTTAGGAGTTACAAGTATCATTTCCCCATAGCGGAATGTAAAAAGTTTAACTCTACTGAATGCTTTATGATTACCCTTTTATGTTTACTTTTTTATGCTTCTCTTGAGTCTTCTGTTTGAATGATAAATTTTCTATTCATTTCTGGTCATTTCATCAGAAATGCTTAGAAGTCTTCTATTTCATTAAATATACATTTTTTTTCTCCTGAAGGATTATATTCAGTTTTGCTGGGTTGGTTATTCTTATTTGTAAACTTAGGTCCTTTGCCTTCTGTAATATCATAATCTAACACCTCAGCTCCTTTAACATGGATGATGCTAAATCCTGTCTGATCCTGACTATGGCACCACAATATTTGAATTGTTTCTTTCTGGCTGCTTGCAATATTTTGTCCTTAATCTAGGAGTTCTGAAAACTGGCTATAATATTCCTGGAAGTTTTTATTTTGGGATCACTTTAAGGAGGCAATCAGTGGATTCTTTCCATTTCTATTTTGCCCTCTGGATCTAAGATACTGGAGTAGTTTTCCTTGATCATTTCTTGAAATATGTTATCTAGGCCTTTTCTCTTTTCATGACTTTCAGATAGTTTAATAATTCCTAAATTCTCTCTCCTCAATCTGTTGTCCAGGTCAGTTGTTTTTCTGAGATATTTCACATTTTCTTCTATATTTTTTTTTCATTTTTGACTTTGTTTTATTGTTTCTTGCAGTCTCAAAGACTCATTAGCTTTTACTTCTCCAATTATAATTTTTAAGGAATTATTTTCTTTAGCGATCTTTTGTACTTCTTTTCCCATTTGGCCAATTCTGCTTTTTAGTTCTTTTCTTTGGTGAATTTTTGTGCCTTTTTTCAGTTTGGCCTATTATGCTTTTAGAGGAGTTCTCTCCAGCAAACATTTGTGCCTCTTTTTACTGTTAGGTCATTTTTTTAAGGTGTTATTTTCTTTAGTATTTTTGGTGTGTCTCTTTTGTCAAGGTGATAGTTCTTTTTTCATAATTTTCTTGCATATTCTCACTCCCCCCCCCTCAGTTTTTCCTTTTCTTTCTTTAACTCTTCTAGGACTTCTTATTGGGTTTGGGTCCAACTGGCATTTTTTGAGAATTTTCTTGTAACTCTTTTCACACTGTTGTCTTCTAAGTTTATGTATTGGTCTTCTTTGCCACTGCAGTAGCTTTTCATGCTTAAGTTTTTTTTTTCATTTTGCTCATTTCCTCAGCATATTTCTTCACTTTGAACTTTATGTTAAAGTTGGACTCTGCTCACCTGGTGACAGGAGGTGCTGTGCCCAGATTTGGGCTTTTTTGTGCTACTGTTTTTAGAGCTATTTCTGAGGGTCTGAAAGTTTTCAGTACCTCCAAGGTCTTGTTATCCTAGGAGATGTGTGATCACTGTTCTCCTGGTCTGCATCCTGGTCCTTACCCAGCTAGGAACTCTGCTTCCCTGCAGCTACAATTACTAGGGTTCCTTTTGGCCCTGGTCCCCTGTTTGCTTATGACCAATCAAAAGTGCTCCACTTCACCAAGGAACTGCAACTCAGAACTGCTCATGGACAATAGATTTGCCAGTCAGCTCTTGCAGGGATTCCTCCATAATCTCTTTGTGATTAGCTGTCTAACCTTCTTGCTATCTCTGGGCTGAGAGCCCCCAAAGCTGCTGCTACTGCTTCTGGTGTTCTGGTCACCTTCAAGGCCCATGAATGATATTCTTTCTGTGTTCTGGGCCTGCTCCCACCGTGGGAGCAACCTCCTAAATTGTCTTAGTCTGGGAAAAAAATGTCTCGCTTTGACCTTTTATTGGCTCTGCCTCTCCAAAATTTGATTTGAGGTGTACTTCTAAAGTTGTTTGGAGGGGAATGTTTGGGGAGTTTAGTTAGGTCCTGGCTTATACTCTGCCATCTTGGCTTTGTCCCCATGCATATGCTTATTGTCATAGAGGGAAAATATATTTGTAACATAATGGAGAAATTATTTATTGTTTAAGGTATTTACATTTTTTCATGTGAATCCCTTGGGTATTCACAGTGAACTCTCAAAGAGTTCATAAACCACTTAATGTGAACCACTGCTCTAAATGTTAAACATGTTAAGCAACTTACATCTTAAACAACTAGTTTGTCTTGATTTGAGAAGTGTAAATTATTGTAAATACAGTCTCTTTTTGTACAAGAGTCTTCCTTTCTGGTTGAAGACTTTTTTGAAAAATCTATTTTATTCTATGAACTTTTCCAGAGGGTGCACCTTTCTCCAATGTCAATCTCTTACTATGACATTTACTGTATAGATAATTCTGGCTTCATGACTCATGCTTCTTAATTTTGTATATTCCAATTTCTCTGATTATCTCATTTTTCCCTTTGAAAATTATATCATGATCCTAATGATTATTCTACAGTAAGTAATTTCTATCTATATTTTTTCTGGCAACCTGAAATACTTTCCTTTTTTGTCACTGTAGTGTTGGAGCTTAACTATGATATGGATAGGGTAAATTCCATATTGATTTATTATCTTTGGATTCTTAGTATTTATATTTTCCTGTTGGGCTCCTTCAGGGAAATTTACTTTGATGATTTCCCATAATATTGTTTTTAGTTTTCTTTTCCTATTCTAAATTCTGTCATGTCAATAATTCTGAGATTGTTACCTTGTGATCTATGCTCCAGGTTTCTTGCTTGATTCTGCATGTTTTGAAATCCCTTGGATAATCTGGTGATTTTTTTAAAGGTATTTTTATTATGTGGTACCCTATTTTCAGCAACAGTGATATTGTGTTCTGTGATTTCACTGTTGTATCATTGTGTCTTTTAGAACCTTTTCATTTCTACTCTAGTTCTTGTAATTTTCAACTAGCTTTAGCATAGGAGTGTTCTGAGGATCAAATGAGTCAATATATGAAAATGCTTTGTAAACATTAAAGTATTACATAACAATTATCATGATGACTTTCAAGTTTTTCTTTTCATTTCTTTGCTTTTTTTGGTCCAAACCTGTTTTTATTACTATGATGATGATGATGATGATGATGATGATGATGATGATGATGATTATGCTTATAAATGATTTTGGTGTAGTCCCTCAACCAATGCATTTCTGATTTTCCTACTAGTGTTAATTCTTGCTCATTGCCATTTATCCATTTGTGGACATCTCTTCGGATATCCTTCATTCTGGTAATGTAGTTATTTTGTTATAGTATACACACATATGTTACTGTATTTGCATTCTTCTTTAGCTTCCTCAATTTACATGGTTGATTTTAATTTTCTTGCAGGCTTTCCCTCTTTATTTATCTTCTCTTATGTTTCTGTTTGTTGATGTTGGAGGGCTATATGAGGATGTGCCTCCCTTACAGTTTCCCATTTTGCCATCTTTGGTGAAAAAAAACACTTGTTGGCAATTATTTAAGTGGAAGCTATTAAAAGACAGCACAATGCTTCAGATTTTGCTGAGAGTAAAAGAAGTTAAAAACGAAACAAAACAATGAAGCTAACAGATGGCATAGTGGATAGAATGTTCAACTTGGAGTGAAGACCTGAATTTAAATCCTGATTCAGACATTTAATAACTGTGTGAGACTGATTAAGTCACAACTTTTCTGTGGTTCAGTTTTCTTGTTTGTAAAATGAGGTTAGAATCAATAGTGCCTATGGTCCATTTCAAGGTTGAAATCTACGATCCTGTGAATTAGGAGGGTACAATATACTCTCATATGAGGTAAAACAGCATAACACCTATCTTGAAAAGAAACTTCAGAACAAATACAGTAATCAATTAAAATATAGACATAAATTTACACATAAATTGTGTCACATGGAAGTGGGTCACTAAAAGAAGAATAGATATGTGGAATTAAAAAAGCAATATCAACTGATTCATTACATCTATCCAATCTTGGTAGATACATGCAGATAGACTAACTTGTCCTGAAGTAAGAAATGGTCCAGTGACTCTTTCATGAGCAGAAGGCCTTTTTCTATGCCTGGACATAAAGAGACATCACTGCAGTTGGCAGCAGATATGAACAACAGCAGCTCTTATATGCTGGGTTACTTTACCCTTTGTTCATTTCATTATTCTAACCTTCTAAGCACCAACCAAAAGTTAGACAAAGGGATGAGGTCCAATGTGGGTCTCAAATAAGTAGAACATAAACAATTTTCCTTTGTCTTTTCTTGGCTTAGCTTTTAAGGGAATTTATTGATTGGATGGGGAATACATTATTATTATTATTATATAAACCATTCTTTAAAATATTTTTTTACTCCATTTAGCTCTTCATTTCTATCCCTTGAAGAGAGCCATCACTTATAATGAAAATTTTACTAAAAGATAAAAATCCTGAAAAACATCAATATGTCAAAAAGTGTCATATGGAATTTTGCACACTATACACTTTCCCATATTCACAAAAGAATCAGGGAGGGGGATGTTTTCTCAAATCTCTTCTTTGGGAACAAGTATATTCTTCATAATTTCGAAACATTCTTTTTTATTGTTTTGTGATTGTCCTTTTTAGTTATTGTGCATATTGTTTTTGGGGCTTTTCTTACTTCAGTTTGCCTTAGTTCATGTAAGTCTTTTCATGCTTCTCTATAGTCTTCATGCTCCTTATTTCTTACAATACAGTAATACTCCATTGTATACCTATACCACAATTTGTTTAGTTATTTGCTAACTGATGGCCATCTACCTTAGGTAGAGTTCTTTGTTACCACAAAAAATATGTATATCCCTTCCTTCCTTTCATTTTTTTTTGGTCATTGACCTCCTTAGGGGCATAAACATAGCAGTAGAATTTTTTATTCAATTTTGAGATTATAAATATTTTAGTCACTTTATTTGCATAATTCCAATTTTCTGTCAGGTTGTACTAATTCAGAGCTTCACTAATTATGTTTTAGAGTACCTGTTTTCTCATAACCCATCTAACATTTACTATTGCCAAGTTATCTCATTATTATCTTGAAAAAATATTATTATTTTCAATTATTTTTGATCCATTTATTATATAGCATTTCACTATTAAGTTTCCATTTAGGTCCGTGTCTTTTTTCTTGTGTTCCCTGAATTGAGTACTACTTTTATTGCATCGTGGTCTATGAAGGATGCATTAATAGTTTTGCTCCTTTAGAGTTAGTTGTGGTTTCTTGGCTTTAATACATTGTCAATTTTTACTAAAGTTCCATCCAGTGCTTGGAATTATTTATAATCTTAAGTAATAACATTCAGAATACATGATGTCTTTTAAATCTAATTTCTGCAGTACTTTGTGCAATTCTACACTTTACCTTTTGTTTATCTTTTTATTAGATTTGTCTAACTCTAAGAGAGGAGCATTAGAGTCATCTGATAGTATTGTGTTACTATTCACATGTTTTTCTAATTTAATTGATTTTATCTTTTATGAATTTAGATGCTATGCCATTCAGAGGATATGTTTAATACAACTGTTGGTTTGTTGTCTAAGTTTCCTGTAATTATAATGTATCTTTCTTGCTTATCTGTGTTAATATCGTGAATTTTTATTTTTGCTTTGCATAATAACATGATTGTAGCTCTTGCTTTTATATTTTACCTAATGCATGGTAAAATTTTGTTTTGACCTCTCATGTTTATTTTATATATATATATATATATGCATATGTATGTATGTATATATCATTGCTCTTCATATGTGTTTCTTATAAGCAACAAATAGTGAAGTTTTTTAAAATTTATTTATTTTTAATTTACCACACACAGTTCTACATAGTTTGAGTTCCAGATTTTCTCCTCTCCCTTCCCCCTCCCTCCCCAAGATGGCATGGAATCTCATATAACTATCATGTATAACTTTGCATTGAATTAATTTATGCACTAGTCAAGTTGTGGAGAATTATGATCAATGGAATGAATCATGAGAAAGAAGGTGAAGTTTTTTTTATCTTAATTTGGCACTCTTATTGAATTGCTGAATACTTTCACTGTTACAGCTATGAGTTAGGTTTATATTTTCCTCTTTGTATTTTTAATATTTTCTCAAATCCATATTTTATTTTTTGGTTCATTTTTCTCTTTTAGATCAATACTTTTTCCTTAAAAATAATTTTGTGTAATCTATTTTAAGGCAACTAACTCCATTCCTTTGACCTATTCCTCTCTCACTTCCTCCATTTATTAACTTTTCTCTAGTTCTGGAGTAATACCTAACTTCCTGACTTCTTTTTCTTTGTTTTGCTTAGCTATCTGATTTATCCCCTCTCTTCCTCTTCTTTCCTCCTTTCATTTACACATTTAATTCAAAATCCCCCATTCTTCCTCTGCAACTTCTTTTGTTTCTTCGTTTGTTTTTTCTTTTCCTAGATCTTTTTCTAGGATAGATTTCTTTGTCTTGCTTTCTTGATTCTTTTCACCTTTTGTCTATTCTTAATTTTTATTCTTTTAGTCATGGTCTGTATACATATTTACTCCTTTTTTTGCCTCTTTTTGCTCTAGTCTTAGGATGAAAACTTTTAAAGAATTATGTTTGAGTTCCCTCTCTTAACCAGTTCTGAATTATTGTCCTTGTAGATATTGCCCCATTGCTCCTTTCTTGATTTTGTCTGACTTTTAGATGCATCAGTTCATGAAGAAAGAATTAAGGATAGAAGCATTGCCTCTTCAAAGAAAGTTTCCTGTATCCCAAAACATGAAATCCAGTTCTCACCATTCCTTTCCCTATTATCATCCTCTTTCCCATTTGCTCATCTTCCTGAATATAAATGGAGTCTCAGACACTTACTAGCTATGTGAGCCTCAGCAAGTTATTTAACCCTGTTTGCCTCAGTTTCCTCATCTATAAAATAAAGGAAAATGGTAAGCTAGTTCAGTATCTTTGCCAAGAAACCCCAAATAGGGTCACATGACTGAAAAAACAACTGAATTTAGTTCAATCTCCTTATTTTTACACATGAGAATATTGAATCTCAGAGATGCTGAGTTACTTGTTTAAGTTTACACAGGTAGAAAATGGCAGAGTTGGGATTTGAACCTGGGTTATCTGACTCAAAATCTAGCATGCTTTTCTCTATCCCACACTGCTTCTCCAAAAATGGAGGCCTGAAGACTCAATCAACCATTACATTACTTGACTAAAGAATTAGTTGAGTGTGCACTACAACCTTGTCATGGTCTGAGCTCACACAAACTAATATCCAAGCAATGTCATAACACTCAGTCACTGACAGCAATTCCAGAGCCTGTAATGGCAAACAAAGTGGGACTTTTTGCTGTTTTTTCTTTAGGAGTGCTTCTCAACACCAAGGCAATCAAGTGACTTTAATTGGGTCTTGCCTTCATTTGTAGGAAGGCCATACCCTTTTACTAGTTAGTTGTGAGAAGCGTGAAGCCCTTGAAAGGTTGGAAGCACTCTGACCCTGAAGAAGTGTATATATACTTTGAGGTTAGCATTTTGTTTGGGGCTCACTCATTGGAAGAGTGTCATGTGATTTAACCAGACAAAACTCTGGGTAGCCATTGTTAAGGAGCCCCTGGCTTTGAAAAACCCAGATGTTGGTGCTTCTCTTTCTGGTAACTATATATGTGATGTCTTGATCAGACAAAAGCCTGTCTGTTGATCTGTTTTTATTTTCTGTTTGTATTTGCTCTGAAGTTCAGGATGCGGACTTTTCCCCCTGAACTAAGTGAATGATATATGTATGTCTAATTAAAGTAAGATTGTTAACCCCTTAAAGTTGCTTTCCTTAGAAAAGCAGATCAAAGAACCTGTGCTAGCAACTCTCCTGTGTGCTGGTATTATTGGCCTTACATAGCCACAGTAGTGGCAAGTAGCGTTGTTGTTAAAGAGACCAACTTGGAAATTTTGATGTCTGAGAAAAACATGAGATAGTTTAGTGGAAAACCAAATTAGACCATGTAGTTGAATGACTGGGTAGCCTTACTCTCAATGAAATAGTCTTGAGAAATGAGTGCGGCTTTGCAAAGACAATACAGCGCAACTACTTGTTGCTCATAAGTGTGCTTGTCAGACTCATGTGGTCTATCACCTTTTCATTGTTCAGTCATTCAGCCATGTCTAACTCTTTGTGACCCTGTGGACCATATTGCCTATGGGCTTTTGCTGGCAAAGACACTGGAGTGGTTTGCCCTTTCCTCCTCCAGTGGACTAAAGCAAATGTAGGTTAAATAACTTGCTCAGGGTCACACAGTTAGTGACTGAGGCTGTATTTGAAATCAGGTCTTCCTGACTCCAGGTTCAGTGCTCTATCCACTGAACCATCTAGCTGTTCTTGGGTCTATTAATACAAGGACATTATTTAGGCTTTTCTTAATTCATTCTATAGATTAGGAGTTTAAATACAGAAGTTCCAAAGCTTGCTAGTATTTATGCTCCCTAAGTTAACAATACAGAACACTAGTTTGACCCTTCTTAATTACATTTGCTGCCATCTTATGCCAGAAGAATCCATTCTGTAACAGCTCCTGAGTCCTTTCTTAGCTCAAGAATTCAAAAATCATAAAGTTCTGGGCCATGGAGTATTAGGCCTTGGGCAACACCAATAATCTTCTTTTGCAGTGTATTGGATCATTTAGAGTGTGGTATAGTATTCAATGTTCCCATGATCCTATGAAATGATTAACTACACGGCTAGGTAGTACAATAGATAGCATGCTAGACTTGGAGTCAAAAAAACCTGAGCCAAATTGGATTCAGACACTTGATAGCTTTGTTACCCTTGGCAAATTTCTTGACTTCTGTTTGCCTCAGTGTCCCTCATGTAAAATGAGGATTCTAATAGCAACAAACTCTTGGGGTTGTTGTGAGGGCAAAATGAAATAACACTTGTAAAGCTTTTAAAAACTTTAGAGTGTTGTATGAAAGCAATGATGATGATGATGGGGAGAAGGAGGAGGAGGAAGAAGAAGACCCTTTTATCCATTATCAAGCTTGAACTTCTGCTGTACCCTGGACAATAGGGTGCCCTCAGGAAAAGGAAGCTTTACTCTCTGAAAGTCATATCCCATTACCTTGACTGGTATAACTTCTTTTGGATTTTTGTCCTGCAGTTATTCTCACTAACAATAGTTCAAAGACAACTGGAACATGTTGGATCATCCCACTAATGTTCAGACCTGGAGTTTTTTGCCAACTTAAGGAAATTTGGTGGTCGTTCCTCACGTTCTTCCAATCTCGTGGGATCATAGGACCGTAGATTTAGAGTTACAAGGAACACTAGGCCAGTGAGTCCAATTCCCTCATTTTGCAGGCTGGTTGTTGTCCTTCGTTCTTGAAGAGGACCAAAATGACATCACTATGTTTGAGTCAAGATTCAATGTGTCCCGCTGTGACTGATCAGGCCAATGTGAGCTTGGAATGCTCTATCACAGATTGGGCACAAATGGTCCATGAGAACATTTGGGATGGATATTTCAAACTTGTGCACCCTGCATTTCCTTTGAGCTGTTCCAATTCTGCTTTACTCATAACGCACAGTACCCTCTCTGATGTGGGCATGCCACGCTGAACAGTCCTGTGCCAATGTCTCCCATGTCACACAATCAATTCCAAAGTTCTTGAGAGAGACCTTGAGAATGTCCTTGTATGGCTTCTTCTGACCACCATGTGAGCACTTGCCCTGTGTGAGTCCTCCATAAAACAGTCTTTTTGGAAAGTGTACATATTACATTCGAACAATGTGGCCAGACCATCAGAGTTGTGCTCTCCGAAGCAGAATTTAAGTGCTTGGCAGTTTAGTTTGAGTAAGAACCTCAGTGTCTTGTACCTTCTCCTGCCAAGTCATCTTCAGAATCTTCCTAAGACAATTCAAATGGAAGCAATTCAATTTCCTGGCATGGTGCTGGTAGACTGTCCAGGTTTTACAGGCATACAATAATGAGGTCAGCACAACGGCTCTGTAGACCTTCAGTTTGGTAATTAGTCTAATATGTCTTCTCTCCCATATTTTCCTTTGGAGTCTCCCGAACACCGAGCTAGCTGTGGCGATGCATGCATGAAGCTCATTATTAGTATGTACCTCCCTGGAAAGTACACTACCAATGTAAGTGAACTTATCCACAGCATTCAAAACTTCTCCATTTGCTGTAACTGATGGTTCCATATACAGATGGTATGGTAGTGGCTGATGGAGCACTTGTGTTTTCTTGTTGTTAAGTGTTAGACCAAAATTAGCACAAGCAGCAGAGAATTGGTCCATACTTCATTGCATCTCAGCTTCAGAGGTTGCATTGAGTACACAATCTTCTGCAAACAGAAAATCATGCACCAACACTCCCTCCATTCAATAAAAGTGGTACCCCCAAGCAAAATAACTACCAGAAGAATTAATGTCAACAAACTAGAGCTCTTCTCTGAGCCAGAACAGTTTGTTGCTAACTTGGAGGGAAAATTAAACCAACGCACAGTTGGCAACATTGGAACAGAAAAGGAACAGGCAGCTTTCAGAGATTTGGTGTATGGCACAGCATTTGTTCATCTGGGTCAGAACACTCACAGACACCAAGACTGTTGAGTGAAAATGACAGGGAAATTCAGAAGCTGCTAATTGAAAAACGAGAACTCCACAGGGTTTACCAGCAGGATAGTTCATCCATCTCTAAGTAGGCAGCATTTAATTCCATCAAAAGTAAAATACAAGCAAAGCTTAGAGAGATCCAGGATTCTTGGCTCAGTAAGAAGGCAGATGAAATTCAGTTTTATGCTGATAGTAATAATCCAAAGTTCTTTTATGGTGCCCTGAAGGCTATTTATAGGCCAAAGACCTATGGTGCATTTCGCCTACTCAGTGCTGATGGAGCCACATTGATTAGTGATAAGGACATGATCCTGGAGGGATGGGCTGAACACTTCCATAGTGTCCTCAACAGACCATCATCAATCAATGTTGAAGACATCGACCATTTACCTCAGGTTGAAGACAATCACTTCCTAGCTGAATCTCCAACTGAAGAAGAGGTTTTTGAATGTCATTAGGCTCCTTTCATGTGGCAAAGCACTTGGTGCTGACTTTATTCCAGCTGAGATTTACAAGGTAGGGCTGACTGAAATTTTCCAGGTTATATGGCAAGAGGAGGTTATCCCCCAGGAGTTCAAGGATACCTCCATTGTCCATCTATATAAAGGTAAAGGAAATAGGTTGTCCTGTGACAATCACATGGGGTAGGGGAGTCTCTCTGTTAGTCATTGTTGGCAAGATTCTTGCCAGAGTCCTCCTTAATAGGCTGATCCTTCACCTGGAAGATGGTCATCTGCCTGAGAGCCAGTGTGGCTTCAGAAAAGGCCAAGGAACAGTTGAAAAGTGTTTGCTGCCCGACAACTCCAGGAGAAATGCCAGGAGCAAAACAAAGGTCTGTATACAACATTTGTAGATCTGACCAAGGCCTTTGATACTGTTAGTTGTGAGGGCTTAAAGAAAAGTCAAAATTTGGTTGCCTGGAGAAGTTCATCAGCATTGTATGTCAATTTCATGATGGCATGCTTGCCTGGGTTCTAGATAATAGACAATGCTCTCATGCCTTCCCAGTCACCAGTAGAGTGTGCATGCTTTTTAACACAGCACTGATGGGAAAAGGCTACAAGTCATTTTGCAGATGATGAAACTGGAGCACAGACAGATTAACTGACTTGCCCAGAATCACACAGCTAGTAAACCTTTGAATCAGTGTCTAAACCCACTTCTAACTTCAGATCTGTTCCTGATGCCCAATTGACTCTGCAAATATTATGGCAATGTCTAAATACACTAGTACTTTCATGTGACCAATCATTTTTTTCATGAACTATTGAAAAGTGGAAGACCTAGAAGTCAGTTGGGGTATGCATTTAAATTGGCTGAATTCCACAGGACTTATGGGTTATTTTTTTTTACTTATCTGTCTGCATAAGATTATGATAGGACCCATTCTGCACAAGTTCAGCCTGAGCCCTATTACCTGCCCAGAAGAAAGTCCAGGTTATCTTCAACATTCAGCATGATATAGTGATGCAGCTTTATTTTCTTATTTAAAATACTCTAATCTACGTACATCCGAATCTTCCCAGTCATCATCTGTTTTACTACCCATGAGGACTATAAGATTCTATGACAATATGATTGACCAAAAGTTCTTTCAAGTGGTTCCTGTGGCCTTTCATTTTTTGGGAACAATTTTCTGAGACTTCTCTGAAAAAGTTTCCAAGTTGTTTACATGGACTGTATGTTGCTCTGGGCACACTTTGTATCCTACTCATACACTAAGAAGTGTTCTGCTCTCACTGCCTCTCATATCCCTTCTCCATCCTTTCTTCAGGCACACAATAGCTTTCAAGTTGAATCTCTGTTTACACTTTTGAGGTGGGAGTTTTGGGGCTGTCCATGATGCTATCCATCATAAGTGCCTTTTATCTTTCTGTAAGCAGATGCACAGAGGTCATGGAGTTTTTAAGTTATTGTGGTTCTGAGACATAGTTTAATGATTGGTTTATGATACTGGTATGTTGGAGAGATGGGAGATGGTCCTCATCACTGCTGGCAGTCCAGGGATATTCACCACAGCTGGACACAATAGGCATATAATTTATTCTTATTGTCCACCTTGTCACCAGCACCTGGGATTTTTGCCCTTTTTGAGATGGCCATGACCATTATATGTGTGACAACCTCTCTGGAATCACTGCTCCAATCCATACTCACTCTGGTGGGTTGGGGTCCTCAGATTAGGGCTAACCACTTCTACTTAGGGTTTTATCCTTAGGTAAATCTGAAGGGCCAGGGGTTCTCATATAAGTTTTGTTATGATTTGTGTAAATCTCTCTACATGAAAATCTAGTTGGATATATAGGTCTGGATTCACTTGTGGCCTGTTTGAGACAAATACAGGGGTCAAGGATTCCACATGTAAGATGGGCCAAAGATGTGGCCAAAAGAGCAAATCCTTAGCTCCTGGTTACTGGGAGTCTTTTTCTCTCATTGTAGTATCACTGTGAAGTTACTTTAGGCATAGCTCTGCCTTTCTAGAGTCCATTGCTATCACTCATGTCTTTATTACAAGGAGGTCATAAGCAGTTCTTAGTGATTCTCTTTCCAAATCCATCTGCACGTGCTTCCTCTGTCAACACTTATTATAGCTCCAGCAGCCACTGCTACTGCCACCAGTTGCTGATGGGACTTGTGATGGGTTCTTTGGGTCCCTCAAACTCTTGGTTACTCTTCTCTCACAATAGTCATTTACTTAAGATCAGGAAAGAATAAACAAAACACAAAAGAGAGACACCATGTGCTCACAGACATATAGCACTGGAGAGGAGACAGGGAAGCCATCTTTTTCCCTATGTGGTAACTCACAGTGGTTTTCGCCTGACTTGCTGCCAGGAAGGACATGTAAACAAAAGATTTGTGGTTAGACCCCTTGATACCGATTGTATTGAAATACACTTATCAAAATGTTTAAAAAACAAAAACAAAAAAATGAGTTCATAGACCCCACGTTACAAACCTCTTCCCTTAAAGGAAATTAGAGAGTCAGAATAGAAAGGAAGAAGAGGAAAAGTTTCCCTTCAGTTCTAAACATTTTTTTCTCTACTGTGCACAGAATAATATTATTTTGCCTGAAGTTTTCTGTAGCAAGATAGAAATGAAAGATGTTGGTGTTTCAGTTATCCACTGTTTTGTGTGTTTAAATGAACCCCTTCCAAGTTTATATAGAAGAGCTTTGCTTACCTCTCTGAAAGTATTTGAAATTAAAGCTATATCTGCAATCTCTATACATTTTATCAAACTTCAAAAATTCTATAATGTTGCATGACTGGTTTCATGTCATATTGACCTTAGGAAAAGCTTATTACATAGACTTTAAATATGGAATTAGGCCATATGGAAGCAGTTTGTTTCAGATATTTTGTTTATGGACAATTGGGCCAGTGTTAATAAAGGATTCTGAAAGCGTTTTATGATTGGATGCTCCTTTATAGCATTTTAGTAAATGTAATCAAGAGAATCCGGTTAAGTTTGAAGGAGACTTCCAAGGTCATTTCCATGTTTATCCATGGTATTGAGACTGGAAGGTTTATTTTGGAAATACCTTGTCTCTATGAAAACACGATTATAGTTGTATATACTAAGGAGACTTATATGTCTTGATCGCATTTTAGTAATAATTTATTTTTGGCTTATTCTAAATGACTATGTTTCCAAGTAGATTTTCTAAATGGTATACTGACGCATAAACTTTCCTAGTTTTTTCCCCTCATTTTATGGAACTGTTATTATAGATACAAAGGCAGGCATTGGTAACATAGTCAAATGACAGAAACATTAAAAAAAACCTTTGTAATATGGTATAAACCAAACATGAAATAAAATAGAAATGAATAATATCAAGTATAAAAGACACTGAAATTTGCTTGGAAAATTATTGAGCACTTCTCAGATGTCTAATCTGGGAATTTTCAGAATTGTAGAGAATTTTGAAGTAATTAACAGCTAAAATACTACCAAGTGGTTCATTAAGAGACGAGCATATGGATGATGTCCCAAAAACAAATTAAGGAACTTTGTAAACACATCTTTGGAGACAATCTTACTATGCTCTCTTTTTCCCCTTATAAAACATCCTAGAAGCAGAGAGAGTATAGGCCTTGCTCCTCTGTTCCTTGGAGACCCCTTCATTCCCCTCCCCCAATATTCTCCACACAACTAGTTCTAAGGCTAGTGAAGGTGAGATTTATAGCACCTTGTCTCTGCCTAGGCTACAGTGATAAGAAATGCACACTTATCCAAAAGATTATGGAGAACTCACATAAGGCAAGTACTCACATAGAGGTCAGAAGAAGAAGGTACAAGGACATTTTCAAGGTCTCTCTGAAGAACTTTAGTATTGATTGTGAGACATGGAAGACCCGGGCACAGGGCCCCTCAGCATGGTATGCATCAAAGAAGGTGCCATACTCTATGAGCAAAGCAGAATCACAGTACCACAAAGGAAATGTGAGCTGTGCAAACCCAAAGACATCTCCATCTTAAATGTTCTGACAGACTATTTGTGCCTAACCTGTGGTGGAGCCTTCCGAACTGGAATTAGACTGAGCAGCCACAGTTGAACGCACTGTACCTTGACCCAGACGTTGTGATATGATCAGTCCTCTTCAAGTATGAAGGACGAACAATGGTGATAGGAAAAGTATGTTACAGTAACAGTAGGGCCCATTAAGAGACAACAATGTTACTTCACCAATGTTAATTGATTTCCAGAAGGTTGACCACTAGATGTTGAATTCTTTGCCCACTGTTGTCCATGGAAGAAAGAAAAATACAAAATATCTGTCAGTTCTAAGTAACTAGTACCCATTTTCTTCTGTAGTGATAATGCCAATGTCAGAGCATTAGAAAAAGAGGCAGAAGGTGTTATAAAGTACAGCTATCAGATCATCTGTAAACATTAATTGAATCCTTGGTATTCTAAAAAAATGCATACAATTTGTGTTTTATTTTGCACAGTTGCATGTATGTGTATGGATGTGTGTGTATGTACAAAATTCAACATATTTTCAAAGCTGTCCTGCTTGTCTGTACTTTCTTCTGAGCTTCTTTGTCAGTAATTTTTATTTTATGATATTTCAATGATCATGTTTTCTTTCTTTCTTTTTTGGGGGGGGGCAGTGCAAAAGCTACCACTACCTCCTCTCTCTCCTTAAAGATCTCTCAATCAAAAAAAAAAAAAGAAAAACAAAAAAAAACCTGTGTAACTAATAAGCATAAACAAAACCAATTAACATGTTGATGTTTCAAATGTCTCATTCTGCTATTACTATCACCTGTAAGGAGGTAAGTAGCATGCTTCATCATTGGCTTTCTGGAGTTGTGGTCAACCATTGTATTGATTGAAATTAGTAAGTTTAAAATTTTTTTTCATTTATTTAAAGGGTTATAGTTACTATGTAATGGTTCACTTGGTTCTACACAGTATACTCTGCATTATTTCATATAGATTTTCCCAGGTTTCTCTGAAACCAATCCTCTTGTCATTTGTGATATGATATTCCATGATATCCATATACTATAATTTATCCAGCCATTCCCCAATGGATGTGTTTTTGCATGCCCTGAAATGAACACTGAATATTCCTCAATCTAATTAAGTTGTTCTTTGTTACTTTAAGGAGCACTCTTGTAATTGATTCTTTACAAGTCTTTTGTGTGATTTGGAAAGTTGGTCCCTAGAAATTTTGTGTATTTTGTAGTTATTTGATATGAAATTTCCCTTTTTACTGTTACCTCTTGTCCTTTGTTATTATTATATAGAAATGTTTATTTTTTTCAATTTTTAACATTTTTATCTAATGTTTTAAGTTCCAAATTCTACCCCTCTCTTTCTTCCTTCCCTACCCTTCCTCTCTCCCTGAGATGGTAAGCAATCAGCTATAGGTTATAAATGTGCAATTATATAAAACATTTCCATTAGTTATTTTATACAAGAAAACTCAAAAAAGAAAAAAAATAATGAAAGAAAGTGAAAAATAGCATGCGTCAGTCTGTATTCAATCAACATCAGTTCTTTCTCTGGAGGTGGATAGCATGCTTCATCATTAGTCCTTTGGGATTGTCTTGGATCATTGTATTGATGACAGTAGCTAAATCATACATAGTTCTTCATCGAACAATATCGCTGTTATTGTGTACAACCTTCTTCTGGTTCTGTTCAGTTCACTATGTATCAATTCATGTAAGTCTTCCCAGGTTTTTCTGAAATCATCCTGCTTGTGGTTCCTTATAGCGTAATAACATTCTATTACAATCACATACTACAGTTTGTTTAGCCATCCCCCTGTTGATGGGCATCCCTTTGATTTCCAATTCTTAGCCACCACAAAAAGAGCTAATACTGTTGATATTTGAGGATTTATTTTGTAGCCTGCAACTTTGCTGAAGCTATTACTTGTATCAATTGGTATTTTTATTGATCCTCTAGGATTTTCCAATCAATCTATAAAGTCATTAGTAAATAGCGATCTCATCTTTATCTATCTTTATTTCTTTAATTTCATTCTCTTGTCTTATTGCTTTTGGTAGTATTTCCAGAATGATATCAAATAATAATGAGGAGAGTAGCATCCTTGTTTTACTCCCATATTTATTGGAAAAAGGTTCCAGTGTATCCTGATTGTACATGATGCTTACTTTTGGTTTTGGATAGATGATCATGATACTAAAAAGGGCCCTCTATGCTTATACTTTCTATAGCATTTTTAGCATAAAAGAACAACATACTTTGTTAAAGGCTTTTCCTGCAATTTTTAGTTTTATTTATAATTTCTTTTTTTCTTTTCTATTTACTTACCTCCCTCTAATTTTTAATATTTCCTCTCTTTTTGCTCATTTTACCTTTGTTTTGTTGCATTTCTAATCTTTTAAGTGCATATTCAATTAATTAATTCTCCCTTTTTCCATTTTGTTAATGTATACTTGCAGTCAGGGAAAATTGAGGAAAGGTGAAGTAATGCATTGTCCTCTACCTCTTGGAGCAAGTGCTCTAGCATTTGACAGAGTTTAAATACACTAATGTATGCTTCCTTTTATCCCTCAGACTTGTCTTTTGTCTTGCCACTGGACTTCAATGACTCAGGAAGAGAGAGTGAGACTGACAATTTGTAGAGCTCCACCTTGCTTAAATTCAATTCACCTGCAAGTCAAGACATCACTCATTTGTGATGTTATTGGTCATCTTCAAAAATGAAGGATGAACAGCAGCAACAAAAATTTGAATGCATGTTTGTGAGGATATCCCTGAGAACCACTTTTGTTATTTCATCATTTTCACTTCCTTTTATATGGTTGTTGTTTCTATGATTTGTTCTTTAACCCACTCATTATATAGGATTTCATTGTTAAGTTTCCATTTGGGTCTGTGTCTTTTGTTTGTGGTCCCTAGTTAATTCCTATTTTTATTACACTATGGAAAATGTATTATTTTTATTATTACCTAAAGGATGTAACACCTTTATTTTTCAAATGTGGTTCTGACAAGTAACAGATTGTATGGTTTTGTTTTCTTCAATTTGTCACTCATTCATTTGATTGAATTTTTAGTTCATTCACATTTAAAGTTGTGAGAGTTATATTTATATTTTCCTTCATTTGCCTCTAATATTTTTTTCAAATTATGATTTTCTTTTCTTTTTGTAAACACTTGAAAAACAATTATATACACAAAATAAAACTGAGGGGATGGAAAAGATTATGCAGAAAATGCATTCAAAAAAGCAAGAGTTGCAATCATGCTATCTGACCAAGCAAAGAAAATTCAAAAATAAAAAGGAGTATGATATTATGCTGAAAGGAATTATAGACAACAAACCAATATCAGTAATAAACTTATATGTTCCTACTATCCTAGCATCCAGATTCATAAAGGAAAAATTATCTGAGCTTCAAGAAGATGTAGATGGTAAAACAATAATGACAAGAGAATTCAATCTGTCTCTCTCTTGGTTTTGGATAAGTCTAACAAAGATAAACAAATGGAAAAATATGAAATTGAGGTAATGAACTGTTATATTTAACTGCTATGTGTCTTGGAGTTTACAGTCAGTTTTTTTTCTTTTCAGGAGGCAATCTATGAATTCTTTCAATTAGTATTTCAGATTCTGTGTTCAGAAATTCTGGGCAGTTCTCCTGTATTATTTCCTTAATTATGGTGTTAAGGATTTTTTTTAACTTGTCATATTCTTCTGCAAGACTTACGATCTTTAGGGGCAGCTAAGTGGCACAGTGAATAGAGCACCGTCCCTGGAGTCAGGAGGACCTAAGTTCAAACCCAGCCTCAGATACTTGACACATGTACTAGCTGTGTGACCTTGGGCAAGTCACTTAACCCCAATTGCCCTGTCCCCCAAACCCCACCCCCCCAAAAATTCTTATGATCTTTAGCTTGTCTCTAGGTATCCTGTCTTCAAAGTCTGTATGTTTGGCTTGAATAGCAAGAAAATTTTCTTTATTGGTATTATGTTTTGCTTATCATTTTCTAGATTATCCTTCAGTTCTATGTACTTGCATTCCAAATCCATTGTTGCTTGCCATTGCAGATTCTACTTTCTGTATTCTGCTCAATACTTTTTGGTTTGCCGGCCATAAATTCTGGTCTCATAATTCTTATTTCTCTTTTGAACCACTCAGATACAGCAGGTTGTGGTTCCATGTTCTTTTCAAATTCCACAGGGTCATCTGTCTCATCAAGAGTTTGATAACTCTCTCTTGCCCCCAATTTTTGCAGTATTCATTCATAGCTCCCTGAATGTATTGACTATCTGGAGGCCACACTTTCTTCTGTTGTTACTGTTTTACCCATTATTTTATCTGTTTATGTTCAAAATCTTTGAGTTTTCTTCTTCCTGAAATCTTTAGTAATTTCAACTTTTTCCTTGTCCTTCCTTTACCCTATAACTTAGTTTCTGATTCCCTCTCTCCTGATTGCTGTTTTCTTGATACTGAATCTCAAACTGTTTTAGCTTCCTCCAATGCTGGGCAATTCATGCTTCACCAGTATAAGTCTCTGTCCCAACTGACTTTTTGCATGGTCAGAGCTGGCCCCAGCTGGATCCTGTGATCTTTCCCTCCAGTTTAGTGAAGTGCTGCACTGTTCTTTTCCTACACCCCAATGTACATGGTATTCTGTCTTACCGTCCTGTTCTACTCCTTTTATTTTTATTTTTGTTGCCCAGCACCAGAAGTTCTGAGCTTTACATGGTGATATGGGGTTGTGTCTCCAGGCAGGCTTTTCCTCTGTCTTGGTCATGGAAAATTTCTGCAGCCTGGAACCAAGGGTTTCAATGGCACTGGAAAGAAAGAACAAAGTGTGGGGTGGGCTTTATTTGAAGTCTGTTCTAAGCCTGTGTTACATTTTTGGGTCTGCTAGTACAACCTTGCTGCTATTAATGTGAAAAGTAAAGGAAAGGAGTTGAATGATCTCAGGGTCAGCGAACATCCATTCATGTGCTTTGGGGCTTTTAAAAAAATCTTTTGGATTCTAGGTATCCTAGACTATGGAGACAGCTGAGGTTGTTTTATCTTTTGTGCATAATTTCTGTGATTGGGATAAGAAAAAAATCTCTAGTGCTCTATCTTGTTGCTCACATGATCTGGTAGTCTATCTTAATATTTTTAAAAATTAGGTTCCTATTTTTAAAAAACGTGTCAATTACAATTTTTTTTAGCATTCCAACCCCAGGTCCATTTCCCTCATAAGCCTTATGGTTTTTTAATTCTGTAATTTTACACACTGCAGTGACTTTTGGGAATGCATATGTAACATATCAGAACTGTCTGTATTTTGTCTCTAGGCTTTTTGTGGTTGAAATTTTCATGTAGTTGGATGCTTCTTAGATGATCTCTCCTCTACCTGTTTTTCCATTCAGTTGTTTTTGGGTGGGAGACATCAAACATTTTCTGAAATATTCTTAATCTTTGATTTAAATTTTGTATTTTCATCTCATGGTATTATTAATTTCTATCTAGTCCAATCTAATTTTCAAGGAGTGTGCTCTTCCTATAATAATTAATTATCTTTCCAATTTTTCCTTTAGAACTCTAATTTTACTTATATGATCATTTTAAATCTCTTGCTTTGCTTTTTCCAGGGAGCTGAGTAGAGTTTATGACAAATCTCTGATTGTATTTGATTGTATTTACATTTGCATGTAAATTTGTTCTTCATTTGGTCTTGTGTCTTGGACTACCCTAGCTCCAAAATATTTCTTTTTCATTGGTGCTTTTTCCTTTAGCTCTTTTTATAGACTTCATGATTTGGGACTTCATGTCAGGGCCAGGCTTTGTTCATTTCTGGAATGAATAAAGGGGTCTTGCTTGGTTCTATCTCTACTACGGGAGGTCTTACTATTGCTTCCTCTGGATTTTGAATGCTGTGATAGTAATCCCCTTCATGTTTATAATTGTGATTATTAAATGTGTATGTCTTTCCATATTATGCTGTTGTGTTTTTTTGTCTCTTTAACTCTTAATCCCCTTTACACAGAAGAAGGTAGTAAAAGAGGAATTTAATTAATACTAATGAAATATAATCAAAATGATGTTTCCTTTCCTGTTTCCCTCCTCCACTGGATCATAGGTTTTTATTCTTTTTTTTTTCTGTTAACTCCCTTCGTGCCTCACCCTCTGACATGAAAATTTGTTTTGCTTATGAATAATTCTTCACTGATTCTTTTCTTCTTTTTAAACTACCCTCACTTTTCTCCTGAACCTTCCTATTTTCCCTCTTGAATGAAATGCACTAAACAATGTGTCTATATATTTGTGAGTTCTGAATCTGTATATTCAACCCTTTTTGTCTGGTTCAGATGAAAGTAAGATTTTTGTAATGCTTGTCTCCTGTAGCCCTTCCTCTATTTACATTCTTCATCTCACTCATCCTTGTTGTGCAGGATAGAAAGTTTCCTCCCCTTCTCTCCTTTCTTCTTAATATAATCCCCTTTCCATTCATTTTCTTTTTTCGCTTAACACAGAACAAAATTATCCCCACCCCCGGACATCTATTTGTCTTATTTAGCCTTTTCTGTAATGCTTAGAGACATTAAAGTTCTGAAGGAACATGTTTCTTCTCCACTATTAGAATGAAATAACATCATTTTATAGCCCCTTCCAATTGCTCATATGTATTTTACTTTCTAATTTTAGCTTTACTTTTATGTTTACATTTCAAAGTGTCTACTTACCTCTGGTCTTCTCATAAGGAATGACTGAAAGTCCTCTGTTCTATTAAAAGTCTTTCAAAGTTCATCCCTTGTGATTCAAGAACCACATTTGTCATTCCTTTCAATACCCGAGGATAGAAGTCATCTGGGTTTGGGACCTTGAATTCATCCAGGGCAGTTAGATAATACATAAGTATCTTCCTATTTATCTTGAATATTGACTCCCTATTAGCATTTTTTTTCTTTGTCCTTTTCTATCAAAAGACTATTCTTCTTGGTAGATGAAACAAAACAAAACAACAGCTGAACAGCTTTTCATACTTGCTGTTGTTGGTTATCTATTATAAGCAGTGTTCTTATCCCTTCTTTGATGTGGTTCTTTTTTCCAGGATTGGTTAAAATATGTACCTCTTTGTCATCATTGGTTTTTCTTCTACTTTCAGTTTATTCAGAGCTTCAGCATATTTGAGCAAATAGATATGTTTTTAATGATGATTAAATTAAGTAAAAATTAAATTAACTAGAGTGAAGTCAAGTATCTTGGGCAAGATAATATAGAATTAAGATAAGGTTTTATTTTCACTATTCTACCCTTATAATTCAATACTTCAATGGTCTGGGTTGTCATTATGTAGGTACTCTATCACAGCAGATTGCATTTAAAAAAAGTTGATAGAGGGGTTTGGAGTATTGCAATTACTGTTAAATCAATCATATTATAGCCAGCAAATGAACAAGTTTCTAGCATCTAAGATAGACTGATCCTCAGATAAAAGACATACATACATATACATGAATGTACAGCTTATTCCTGTATCTTCAAAATGGTGAAGTAGTTATTTTCAGCAGTTTCTTTAGTGCAAAAACCTCAGTAAAAGGAGTAATATGCTATATATAGAATAGCTAAAGTTAGATTTATAACATAAAATAAAACAACAGAATACTATTACTACCAACATACCATAAAAGGTAAAAATCTCATGAAATAACATTAGCTCATTTAAAGTGAGTCCCCATCTTCATGCTCTCTACATAGCACAAACAATTTTGAAGGCTCGTGCTTCAAGGTGCTGGTTTGCCTTTCCAATCAATGACTCAATATGAACTTTTCACTACCCTCAAGAAGGAATAGACACTGAGTTTTTAGCTCTATGAAAAGAAGAAAAAACATGTGGAGGAACAGGAACAGTTTGAAGATGCAGGTACCACTGCATTGTGGCAGAGTGGGCTAGAGAGGGGGAGACCCTCCATGCCCAAGAGAAAAGGAACTAATATTTACCTGAGGTTATGCCTGACTTCTTACTTTGCTGTGGTAAAAGGCCCAGCCAGGGCCTTGAAAGCATAGCATTTGAAGAGGCCAAAGTCATCTATCTAGCTTTAGGGAAATCTGTGCAAGCATAAAAGGGGGAGGAACTAAAAAATTAGGAAGGCAACCAGAGACAAGAACCTGGGAATGTAAGGAAAAGGCTGAAATCAAAAGTTGAAGGAAGAAAGTCTAAATAAAAACCTAGCTCACAAGTAAATAAATCAACAGAGAGTCATGAAAAAAGGGGAAAAATGAGCATAAGTGATAAGAAGGGCAAAAGAGCCAGGCTACAATGAATAAGTATTATATCATTAAGATAATGCACTGAAGTTCCCCAGTGAAAAAGGATCCTGGAGACTGATCTGCACCCCCAGATCATAAAACAAAAGCAAGATACTTCAGAATTCTTTGAGGGAACTAAAACATAAAACTTTAAAGGATGATGTTATGAATTAAACTGACTCAGAAATTAGTTAGCAAAGCAAGATTTTTTTTAAAAAAGAAGATACAATGGGGAATCTCTCCAAAGAAGTAGATACTCTCAGAGTAAAAGACTTTTTGGGGAAAAAAACCTTTTGTCTATATTTGGGCAAAGAAATAATAATAATTATTCAGTAAGAGGAAAGGGAATAGAGAAGGGGAAGAAAATATGGCATAGTGCAACCTAAAGGCAACAACTTCAAAAGAACACATAAAATAGTCTATCAGCTAAAATGATCTCAAAGGTACGATATTGTAGCAACAATTAGGCTAGCAGCTACTATGGCTGCGTAAGACTGACAACAACCAGCACACAGAAGGCTAACACAGGTTCTTTGATCTGCTTTACTAAGGAAAGTAACTTTAAAGGGCTAATCTCAGTTTAATCAAATATACATATAAATGTGTATGTGTGTGTGCATATATATGTGTGTGTGCATATATATGTGTGTGTGCATATATATGTGTGTGTGCATATATATGTGTGTGTGTATATGTGTGTGTGTGTGTGTGTGTGTGTGTGTGTGTATACTCACTTAGTTCAGGAGGAAAAGCCAGCAACCTGAACTTCAGAACAAATACAAATAGAAGTTACAAACATTAACAGACAGACCTTGTCTGATTCAAATCACCATTCATAGTTACTAGGAAAGTATCAACATCTGGATTTACAAAGCAGGGAGGGGGGCTTGGAGGAGGCAGGCTCTTAACTGTGGCTACTCAGAATCTCTTCAAGTCACATGTCATTCTTCCAGCAAGTGAGAGCAGGAAAAGTCAAACACCAACCTTGGATCTTATATACCTGTCTCAGGGCCCTGGGGCACTTGATTACCTCTGTGCTGAGAAGTACTCAAAGAACAGTGAAAAATCCCATTTAGGGTGTAGGAAAGTTGATCCCTAGTACCACCATATACAAGTCAATGACTCCTGATTGTTTTGGTGCTGAGAAACATTCCAAGACAAGATCACACTTTATCTTCCCCATTCAAACAAAGGCCAGAATCATTAAAGGCACTTAAGAGAAGAACAGCAAAAAGCTCCACCTTTATTACTGATACAGATATGAAGACATAACTTAAGGAATATTGTATTCCAGGAAAATTATAGACTAAAAATCTTGGATGCTATATGTCAGGAAATGATGTAACTCACCTATTCAAAACTTTTGAATGCATTTAATAAAGTGCTAATCAATTGAATCTCCAAATCACTTCTAGAGAATAACCCTATACTTGAAACTCCAAGGGAGGAAATGTTTAAGTTTCACAATCCCAATAGTTAACAACAAATATTACAAACCCGATAGCTAGGGGTAAGACCTTCAGCTATAAAAGAAATTCAATTCATATAGCTCAGGATTTCTTCGAAGTCATAATGAATCAGAGGAGAAAATGGACTAATATATTCTAAGAAACAAAAGAACTGAATGAGCAACCTCAAATAATATATCTTACAAATTTGGGACTAATCATCAATGAAAAGAGTTGTACTTTCATCAAAAGAAAAAAATGAAGCCTTTCTGGGGGGGGGGAGGGGAACCCACACATGAACAAATACAAAATAAAGATATTTGATTTAAAAAAACCCCTCCATATAAAAGGAGTAAATCAGTATCATTTTTGAGAAAAAATTAAATAATTCAATCTCTCAGGCTGATAGACTATTTTAAAAGAAAAAAAAAAGAAGAAAAATCAAACTGATGAGTAAAAAAGGAAGAATGAAGGATCATGAAGTGACAAAATAGATGTAGGGGGTATAGTATTAATATGATCAAAGATCTTCCCCACCCATTCAATAGGCCTCAGGTAGGCCTAGGTGGGAAAGCTTGATTATATCTTTATTTGTAAGTAGGCCTAAAACCCCTCCTTACTAGGTGCTAAACCATTTTGGATGTGAAGTCCTCAGGACCCTAAAGGGAGTTGCTAAGGCCAGAGTCAACGGTATGTGCACTGAGTTCTAGTCAATCATGAATTCAGTCAATCAGAGACCTAAGTTCTAGTCAATCAGATGCCAGCTGGGACTGTATAAAAGGAGAGCCCAGAACTGAAGGGAAGCTTCTACTCTATTCTATTCTAATTGAAGGGAAGTCTATTGAAGGGGAACAGGACTGAGATGAAGACATTGAGGCAGCAGACATCAAGAGGGCTCTGAAGAGCAAACATTGAGAGAGCCAGCATTGACAGAGCTGCAGAAGAGAGTGCTGAGCAGAGAGTTAAGATTCCTGAGTGATTGCTTACAGTAAGGCCCTAGCAGTGGAGAAGGTTACAGGATGACTTGGTTCCTTGCTATAATACTGTGTTATAATTTCCTTGTTCCTACATTGAGGTGGGCTTACTGGTTTTGGAATGCAATTGCTACGATATCAAATTGTGGGTATTGGTTCTCAGATTTGATCCTCTGGAGTCTAAATAGATGTTATACTTCCCCTGCCTTCTACATAGAGTTTTTCATACTTTGCGATTCTGAACCGTTCAGGTGTATTCATGGTCATCCTCGAGGTCATGAATCTTGCCTTACTGATATAAGGGGCTAAAGTTTTCAGAACAACTTAAACAGGATAAGAGACAGAGAGAGAACTAAATTAACGTATGATGGACTAATAAATCCTGCAATCCCCTTAAGTGAATGAATATATTTTATGGAAGGGATGACCCAGTGAAAAATTTCTTTAATAGTGAAAGGAAAAGTGAGAGAGGAGAACTGGGGACATACTCCCATCTAGTTCATATTTGGACAAAGAAGCAGCAAAAGCTTCTCTATGAGAGTGTGGGTTGGGAGAATATGATAAAAACAGTGGTGGGGAGAAACTATAATTTGGGAAGCAGAAGATGTCCCCCACCTGAGGCGTTAAAAAGGTACTATTGAGAAACATTCATATGAAGGTGGGTGTCAGTCTGTAGTAAGAGACAGATTCCTTACAATGGGTTAGTCTGGGAGGAATTTGCTTATCAGGAGGCTGCCTCCGTAACCCCTCCCCACCCAAAATAGTTTATATTCTCATAGTCTACAACCTATTGGCTGAAAGAGAATGGGAAATGTACAAAGTCCTCAAGATCAGTTAGCCCAAATGGTAGTAGGCCAGATGGAATAACATGGTGAGTGGTCATAGTAAGGGTAAATGTATAAAGATTAGGACTAGGCCTCATAGCCTGAATTATGTAGTGACTCCCTTCACATGTCACTGATTTTATTTACATTGTTTCATAAATTGCTATTTCTAAAAGTGAGAAACAGAAGAAAAAGAAGAGGAGGAGATAAGATCTACAAATGTAATAACTCAGAAATAGGATGGAGGAGGAAATTAAAATTTGATAGCCCAGAAAATCTACCTTGATTTGGGGCACAGAGAGACAAAATAGTCTATCAGCTAAAATGATCTCAAAGGTACGATATTGTAGCAACAATTAGGCTAGCAGCTACTATGGCTGCGTAAGACTGACAACAACCAGCACACAGAAGGCTAACACAGGTTCTTTGATCTGCTTTACTAAGGAAAGTAACTTTAAAGGGCTAATCTCAGTTTAATCAAATATACATATAAATGTGTATGTGTGTGTGCATATATATTCAGCATATAGCTCATGATTTATAGAATAGAATTCAGGATGGACTAGAAGAAAGGAGATAAGGAAGGGGACAAAATTAAGGAAAACTTCTTGGGGAAGCACACTCAAAAGAATGTTAGGTAAACTAAGAGACTGAGGGTAGGTAAGAATGACTTTGAACCATACGCTTAGTTGAATGAAAAGTTGCATATAGTGTCAGACATATTCTATGTGACTACTGGTTTTGTAGAATTGTTTTTTTTTCCCTTTGTTACATAGCAAGACTCACTGAGTTGGTTAGGGGTGTGCTATATTCAGAACTACATATGACATTAAAACAAAAGGCATCAATATGACTAAAAATAGACAGAAAATTAATTCCAAAAATGGGCT